>NC_090938.1:90481728-90781728 GCF_040938575.1 Ambystoma mexicanum
AATATATGAACCCGGCTTGCTCATTATTGACCTCCCATTTCTGAATCCTTAAGTTTTGGTGACCTGATAACCCGAACATTTCCGTAAGGGAAATAGCGTGAGGTGAACGCCCGCTTCCCTGATCATTTCATTTCTTTCCTTGTCCACTCCTGTTACTTTGAACACTTTTGGGACGCTCTGCTGTTTACACTTTGGATTGCTTTGAACCTTTTTGGGACGCTCTGCTGTTTACACTTTGGATTGCTTTGAACCTTTTTGGGACGCTCTGCTGTATTAACTCTGGATTGCTTTGAACACTTTTTGGGACGCTCTGCTGCTTTCACCGTGGTGTTCCTAGGATACTGGCACACCTTTCCTTCACCAGACATCCTCCTTGTTTCTGCATTTCAATACTAGTAGGTTACTGGTATATTGTTCCTACGGAGCAGGTAAGAGTGGGTAATTGTGGGTGGTGTTGGCTGTTTGTTCTCCGGCACTACTTGGCTGCATTTCCTGAACAACTGTTTTGTTCTTTGTCCCTCTAGCTCTGACGATTCTGCTCCGGACTTTTCACTCAAGCCCCCGGCCTGCCAGGTGTATTGATACCTGTAGGCAGAGCTCGTGGGAGGGAAGTCTTTGGCACATCACCATAAAGATTTCAGGTTCCTTGAGTGAAAAGAACTTCCCCAGAAAAGTGGGGAAGTATTATTTGCAACAACCAGAAAACAATCTCTGAGTTGTGACACTTCCCTTGTCTTACTATAAATTACTATGTTGTCAATATAAGCCCCACAGAAGGGTAGGGCTATAATATCCTATCCATAAGCTGTTGGAAAGTGTCTCTGGCTCCATGCAAGCCAAAAGGGGGGACTTTGAACTGCAATAGTCCCGGGTGCATTGGGAAAGCTGTCTTTTCTTTATCAGGTCCATGTACAGGGATTTGCCAATACCCCTTGGTTAAGTCTAGGGTTCATTTGAATGTGGCATGTCCGAGTTTATCAATTAATTCATCGATGCACTGGATAGGATAGGCAGCGCAGGCAGAGATGGCGTTAACCTGCCGGAAGGCTATGCAAAACCTCCAAGAATGATGAGATTTAGTGACCAACACCATGGGTTTGAAGAGGGCTCAATAATGTTTTCCTTCACCATCTTTTTCACCTCCTCGACCACTATTTGTTTTCGGGCTCTGGGAGTCTATATGGTTTCAAATGAACCACTTTTCCCTTTGGAGTTCTAATATGATGGTAAGTATCATGTACTCTCTCTGGTTTCTGGCAGAATACATCAGGGACTGCTGTGACCAGATTGTTTAGGTCTTCTTGCTTCTGGCTAGATAGTTCTTGGGGAATAAGCTCTGAATTATCTACTTCCTCTGGTACCAAACAAGACAGTATGGAGGTAGTGGCAGCAGAAGAATTTTCTTTCCACTCCTTTAAGACATTTACGTGGTGAAGGAGGGTCTTTTCCTTCCTATCAGGTTGGGCTATTTTATAAGTACAGGTCCCTGTTTGCTCTAGTACCTCATATGGCCCATGCCACTTTGAAACAAGTTTATTTTCAGATGTTGGTAAGAGGACTAGTACCTTTTGTCCTACTGAAAAAGGATCTTAAATGTACCTTCTTGTCATAGGTGGACTTTTTTTGGGCTTGAACTTGTTGCATGTGAGTGTAGACTAGATGTCTCAAGAGCTTCATATTCTCTCGTATTCGGGTAGCTGTTTGGGAGAGGGGAATATGTGCCTCTTCTCTCTCTTCCCAGCTCTCCCAGAGCATGTCTAGAATATCTCTTGGTTCTCTACCATAAAGTAGCTCAACAGGAGAGAATCCGGTAGATGCCTGAGGGGTCTTTCTTACTGCAAATAGGGCCCAGGGGACCATGCGATCATAGTCCTTCCCATCCTTATCTACCAGTTTTCTTCAAGATCATCATAAGGGTTTTGTTATATCTCTCTAACGATCAGTCTGTTTGGAGATGGTAAACTGAGGGTCTTAAGGTGGAAATATGTTGTCATTCCTTGACTTCAACCATGCGTTTGCTCATAGATATGGATCCCTGATTCATTAGAATTTCCTTGGGGCAACCAACCCTCGAAGAAAATGGTAGTAGGTGTTTTAAGATTTGCTGGTTTGTATTGTTCCACATGGGGAACACCTCCGGTATCGGGTAGAGTAATCAACGATTACGAGGACATATTTGTTACCCAGTCTACAGGTTCCCATCTGTACAATGATATCCATTCCAATTCGAGAAAGAGGAACCTGTATTAATGGTAAGGGGTTTAGAGGGGCAGGTAAGGGAATATGTGCACTATTTCTTTGGCATAGTTTGCATGTCCGAATGAAGTTCTTTATGTCGGCATGGATACCAGGCCTGTACAATTTCTCACTGATGTGAGCTTGGGTTTTAGATTGACCTAGAATCCCCCTGTCAAATGAGAATGTGCAATTTCTAGCACGATCTTGCGATGGGTTTTTGTGGATTACTAATTGAGTTTTACTTAGGCCATTTCTGGAGGTTTCCTTTCTATATAGTAATCCCTCCTTTAAGAAGTAAAAGGGGCTCCCCTTTTCTAGCCCTTCTTCCTCAGGAATCACTTGTAAGAAATCTTCTGCCTTTGCTGGATAATTTTGGTGGGCAAAGGCTAGGTCGGGAAGGATGGTAGGTTCTTCTTCCCTCTTTGCCTTCATAATGGATGGTTCCTCAACCTGTCCAAAGCCTAAGCTACCTCTGTCAGTTTCTTCTGGTTGACTTTCTTCCTTAAAACAGAGAAATAAAGCCTTCTCAAGAATTCCCTGTGCAATTTTGTCCCCACAATGTATTTCAAATGGAGTTTCGCCATGGTTCTGTAGGAGAACCTTCAATTCTCCCCGGAAGTTGGGATCTATGACACCTTCTAGGATATCCAGACCAAACTTCCAGGCCAGGCTAGGCCGGATTTTGGGGCCAGTCTTATATAACAACCCTCAGGAGGTATTACTGCTAAATCTGTGGGAATCATCCCTCTTTTCCCTGGAGGGATAGTAGCATCTTGTTGCTACAAATATCAAAGCCAATGTATTCTTTTGTGTCGATAAAGGGATCTGATGCTCTATGACTTGGTTTCTAGAATTCTAGGGTCCTCCAATTTGTCTCAATTGAGTTGCATCCCACTCCTGTCACTTGTAAGGAAGGCATGTTATCAAACAGTGAAGACAGACACTAGTAATCAGAGTTCAAGGGTGTTTAATGACTTTATATGGGTTGGTAGAATGCCTATCTAACCCTAAGTCTAAGGATGGGAGCAAGCTACAACCATCAAATAAAAAATGAAGCAGTCCAAGTAATGTCTTTGTCAAAATAAAAGGGCCTATACTAATAAACCTATTGCCAATCCTTAATTCTAAATAATAATTGTGTGGGAAACAATGTTATGCAAAGGAAAAGTGTTCAAGAAATGATATGCCTTTGCCTCAGGAGCCTTCCACTCCCCTTTAAATCACTCTCTTGTGCATCCTCTTCTCAAGAAACCCACAGCTGATCCTTCTTGTCCGGCTAACTATTTCCCAATTTCCATTACTCCTTTTGTGGGCAAACTCCTTGAAAAGCTGGCCATCTCTCAGCTTAACCTCCACTCTGATTCTGTTGGTTGTCTCCACGACCATCAGTCTGGCTTTAGAGCTGCCAGAAGCACAGAAACTGCATTCCTGAACATCTGGAAGATTTGCTCTCCAACCTTCACTCTAACATTCCCTCTGTCCTCATCCTACTCGATCTCTCTTCTGCCTTCGACAGAGTCAACCATACCATCCTGCTCAAGAGTCCCCGTGACAACGGGCATCACCGATCAGGCTGTGGCCTGGCCAACCTCTTTCCTCTCCGATCGACCCTCCCAGGTCAAACTTGGGTGCTTCCTTTCCAATATCTCCCTCTCTACCTGTGGTGATCCCCAGGGGTCCAACATCACAGCCTGTCTCTTTAACCAATACCTTGCAACTCTCACCCACTGCTTTGCCATTTTTTGCTCAAATTTACAGTGCTATGCTGACGACACTCAACTCATTTTCAGGCTTCCCTCAGCTACCTCTTCTCCTCTCATTCCAGACTGCCTGTCTGCCATTCAGTATTGGTGTGCCACAAACTATCTATGCCTGAATGCCAGTAAGACTGAGAACCTCCACATTAGCACACCTTCACTCTCCTTTCCTGTCACTTTCTGGCCAGCCTCCTTTGGCCCTCCTCCTACCCCCACCTCCGAGGCCAAGAACCTCGGGGTAATCTTTGGCTCCATTTTTCTTTCTCTGCCCACATCTCCTCTGATGTCTCAAAAAAGTCCAACTTCCTACTGCACATCCTCAGATGTACTCTGCCTTTCCTCTATTTCCCCCCAGAAGCTCACTGTCTCTCGAGGCCTGGTTCTCTCAAGGTTCTCTCAAGGTTGGACTATTGCAACAGCCTCTTTCTAAATCTACCTGTGTCTACTCTCCGCCCTTTGCAACTTATCCAGAACAGGACTGCAAGACTTGTCCTTGGCCCCAAGCCCTGGGATTGTATCTCCCCAGCCCACAGTGAATGCAAGGATAACATTCAAGACTATTTGCATTCTCCCCAAGGCTTTCTTGGTCCTGGGTCCAAAATACCTTCAGCTTTCCATCTGTAAATACCTTCCCTCCCAAGCCCTTCACTCCTGCACCTCTAACTACCCCAGAGTCATTTTGTTTTTTAAAGAAATGAGCTGGGGGTAGATTTCTCTCTTTGGCTGGGGCCACCCTCTGGAACAGCCTCCATGCCAATCTGAAACTTGAGGAGAACCATCTCCGGTTCCGGAAGAATCTCAATAACTTCCACTTTGCTTCTGCCTTCTCTCCTCCTCTCCCTTGTTGATCTGTTCTATCTCAGCATCGTGCACCTGGTCTCCCTCTGTCTTTAGGACCCAGGTACCTGCTCACCCTGCCACCTACTTGTAGTGCCTTCGGGCAATCCCTTGCGCTGGGGACTGTATCTGTAACCCTACTAGCCCCCCCTTTTCTCTTTCTGCACTTATTCAGACACACCTTGTCTGTTGCCTTAATCCTAGCACTTGCCAATTGCTGGCTGCAATACCACCGCTTGCTGCTTTTTGTTATTTTTTTATTCATGTTTTATTTACCTATTCTTATTTTTGCTCAGCACTTTCCACCTCTCTCCCCCTGCACTCACTCCTCTCCCTCTCATGCACTTGTGCATTCTCATTGTCCCTGGGCCTATTAAGATTGTTGTGTTTGTTCACCATTGTTCCCCTACTTGCCTCATTGTGCTCTGAAACACTTGTGTACGAGCGCAATACAAATTAAATATCAATATCAATGTCAATATCAACATGTCAGGATAGTTAAGCAGTTGGCTTCCCTTCCCCACATATACAGCACAGGACAAGGCTGCACAATAGAGCTTTGCACACACTCTGGCTTCTCGGCTACGGGAATGCAGTTAAAAAAGATAATAATCAGGGCCTTCTGTGCCAAAGTCTCTTTACCATTCAAAGTTCTCTTATTACAGAGGGTCTGATGGAACACACAAACACCAAAGTTCCTTCCTTCTTAGGATTTGCACATTCTCAATTTCTCAGGTGATTCACTTTTCTCCCCGGGTCCCCCTCTGCTGGGCTCAGACCCCCTTTAACACAATCTTCACAACTGGTGTCCCTCGTTCGGGCTCAGACCATGGATCTCCCTCTTTCATTGCAATGTTCACAATGGTTCAAAACTTTCCTCTATCTTTCAGATATCAAAGAATTTCGATTGTGTGATGGACTATGTTTAAACCGTTGCAGGACCACTTTGATTAACAATTCCATTCTCATTCTCTTTTTACTTTCACTTCTTAGTTGGATACCTCACAGAAACCTTCAAATGAGCACACCCGCGGTGCCGGACCACTCTGTCAATGGTATGGTATCTTTCCTTTCAAAGTTCAAACATTCATCGCCAGTTTATCTTTACTTTCGTCTTTCATCACATGTGTTTTAACAATGTTCGTTCCTGCGCTCATCATACAATGTTGCCGCTTGCAACATTGACTTCAACACAAACCGGTCTTACATCGCTTTCTCCAACTCACTGCCTATGTTGATCTCTCTCGACCTACTTTAGTCTTGGAGCCAAGGATGGCACCACGGCAGCTGCTGCTCCTCCCCGACTTGGTTAGCTATGCGAGAGGGCCCCGGGTATCTCCGACATACAATGCAGGGTTCTTCAGACTGGTTTCCTGGCCTTACGCTTCTCAATCTGATGGGTTCTTGAAAGTAACGCTTTCTTGCCGAAAGGTCAAGGGTATTTCCCTCCTTTCAAACCCTTCTCGTTCTGCCATCTTTCTCCCCTGGTTCAGCTGTTGTCTCGAAACAGCTGTTCCTTCGTGTGCTTTGCCTCGCTCAGAGTGGGCTTTTATGCTCCACCTTTTATCTGTGTGCAGAAGTTTAATGGAATTCAGGTGTGAGTAATTGCCAGTAATTGCCTGACCTCGCCTGACTATTGTAGTGGGACATGTCAGGTATACTGCTTCGGTGTTAGTCGGTTTTCTCTCCAAGTGTGCTGTCCATGTGAATGTTTTTGTGTAGGGAAGGGGGGGGGGGGTAAAGTTCCCATCTATCCTACCTGGTAGGATGGAGGAAAGGTGATACAGGAGGGGGATAATGCATCTCACCATCCGGTGTCCCACTCCCACTACCTAAAGACCCCTCATCCAGGTGATCATCCTGTACTGGTCCACCCACAGGGTTTTGATCCAAAGGAGATGACCATGGCCTGGCCACCTGAGAGAGAAATCCACAGGGACTAGCGGGTGAGACACCTTCTGGTTTCTCGCAACAATCATTTATCATTGGTTAACGTTTAAATCACCAAGATGTCTAGTCCATTATGTCTACATTATGGGCCTCATCACAAGTTAGGCGGCAACCATTAAAGCGGCAGTAATGATATTACCACTGCATTTAAGGGTCTGCAAAATCACAGGCTTTGTGGATTTACCCCCAGCTCTGAGCTCGGTGCAAATCTGCTGCGATTTTGCTGATTTTCAGTGCTATTACCGCCGGCGGTAATACCGCTGGCAGTAATTGCGCCGAATATTCCCAATGAAGCCCAATGGAGAATGGGAAATTTCCGAATGGGCCCAATGGGGACTTACCGTTCTACCAAACCCATGATCCGGCGCTAATAGTGCTGGGGGGGTTGGCAGTAGGGCTAATAACCCCGGCAGTAATACCGCTGGGGTTAGCACCCAACCCGTGATGAGGCCCTATGTCTACAACATTGGGGAAATCTTTTGTAAGTTCCTGTACTTCCAATGTGACAGAAACACATTTGTTGTTTATTTAATCGTTTTAGTTAATTACAAGATAGATTTTTTTAAATAGCTCGAGAAGGATCTGCTCAGAATGCTTAGGCCATTGGTTACAGAGAGGCAACACTAGTATGCGTTTTGTCAAGTGAAGTAGCGCAGCACAGAGGCTGTGGTTGGCTGTTCTTTGTTCTCATTGTTTTGATGGTAGCACTTTTGCCATTTTAGTCAAATAATTAACTGTCTGACTATATGATCATTTCTCATATACAAATAAATAGAAATGTTTTTTGGTACAAAATATGGTGAATCTTATGTCTTTATTTTCAAAAATTAAATTGTGGATCTTATAGAACGTTTTGTTCATAGTTAAATGTTTATTTGATTTATGACACAGTATCCCAGCTGACATATATCTGAGAATTACTGTCAATGGGCCTCATTACGAGGTGGGCGCAAAGGGATACCGGGCAGCGTTAAGGACATCGGTGCCGGTAATCCCTTTGCGCCCTATTCCGAGGTCCCTTAGCGGGTCCCTTCTTTAAGGACTATTAGGGCTATTAGTTGGTCATACTATCAGGTCTATACAGTTGGAGATCCTCGAATGAAGGTTTGCGCAATGGGGACTTACTGGTCTCGCCAGGTTAGACTAGACTGGTAAGTCCCCATTTCACAACACCGGACACGGTCACTGTATGGGAGGCACCCATGGAGCTAATTGCTACCGACATACTCGTAATGACCCCCATTCCCTGAGAATTACACAGGGGTACACCTTCTTGTTGACAGTGTTAAATTTAGTGTCATTAAAATATCTGGAATTTACAGAATTCGTGTTTTCATCAGCAATGACAGCAAAATTAAAGCCCCTTTGTGCAAATAAAAAAAAAATAACCTCAATTTGTAGTTTAAAGCTTCAAACACATTGGGCCTCATTCTGATATTATTATTACCGCCATGACTACCTCCCATACCGGTACCGAGTCCGCCCTCGTTCAATGGGGACTTACCGGTCCATTCCGATCTTGGAGGGACCGGTAAGTCCCCATTGAAAAAAACATTCCCCATTCCCATTTCAGCCCCCATAGGGCTCAATGGGAATGGGGAAGTAGCTAATAACGGTACCGCCATTTGCGGTACCGTTATTAGCTCTAAAGCCCCTTAACGGGTCCCGTCCTTAACATCTGGTCAGACCAGCCGTTAAGGAAGGGACCCGCTAAGGGAACTCGGAATAGGGCGCAAAGGGATTACCGGCACCGGTGTCCTTACAGATGCCAGTAATCCCTTTGCGCCCAACTCGTAATGAGGGCCATTCCGTCAGCGCCAGGGTCATAATGAGGCCCAATGTGCCTCATTACGAGTTTGGAGGCAGCCATGGTGCTATTAGCACCATGGCAGCCTCCAAATCCGACTCCATTACCGGGTTCCTGCAATGGGGACTTACCGGCTCATTCTGACATAGGAGGACCCGGTAAGTCCTCCTTGCAGGAACCATTCCCCATTCCCATTGAGCCCCCATAGGGCTCAATGGGAATGGGGATGGAGGTAACAACTGGCACATTATAAGTGTCCCATTGTTACCTCCCTCTTCCCCTCGCATGACCCGGAAAAGACGTGTGGTTTTACCAGACGTCTGATCCGGGTCCTGCAAAGGGAAACTCGTAATAGGCGCTCCCGTAATGAAGGGGGCCAGTCCCGTACTCAACAAAATGTATTTTTAAAGTGAAAATGAAATACAAATCACAATGAATTATTAATCATTAAAATCAACAATCATAAATATTTTACAATTGGTTGTGACACTTCGTCCAAACTAATCAGTATGATGGCAATTAGGTTCCCTAGGGCGGAACCGTATATCTAAGTGTGCAGTGCGAAACATGAACTAAAACATACTCATGGAATTTGTGTGCTAGTCTAAGAAAAGAAATAATAAACACAAAGGTGTGATGTTTCATCTTATTTCTGAAACAAAGAGAATTAAATAAACTAGTTGACATTACACCTTTATGTCAACTTTTATTCAATTCAAGTGTATTCATCTGCCCTAAATGTGGGCTATTATAAATAAACAGACTTTCAACAGGCCTGTGTTGGCACTGGGAAGATTAGGGTCATACTATTGTCCTAAATGCAAACTGTATTAAGTGAGTGCATATTTTGTCAGGGTCTTCATTTCTTTTATATTTTCATAGCCAACGTGGAAAGATCTGACTTGACAAGATCTTGGTGAGGGAACAAATCCAAATATAGTTGTTACCTGTGGACATCACGAGTCGGCAGTCGCTGGCTACTTGAATGCCCCCTTCATCAGGGCCTCATATCGGGGGCCCCTGTAGGAAAACACATATGATGTGTGAGTGGAGCATACTTCATAGCTTGCCTGGAAGTCCTAAGCACCTACAGAGAACTCGGCGCTGGTAGTAAACTTACCTACCGGTGCTCAATCCCATTTCTTGAGTCTGACTGGCCATATAGAGTAGCACATGTAGCTGTGGTAGTCATTTTGCAGAGTTGTTCAATGGGAACTGCTTGGTGATTGCAGTGGAGGGGCCTGTTGGTAAGGTCTCTATTGATGTGTGGGAGACCTAAATGTAACACCAACATAATTATAATGGTATTATTATTATTATTATTATTATTATTATTATTATTATTATTAGTATTATTATTATTATTATTATTGAGCATGTGCCTAGATGCATAACATGAGCTTTTCAGAGGTAACAACCAAACAGATATACAGTAGGGGGTAGGATACAGAGGGACACAGAGAGGAGGTACAGCTCTAGAGGATGGCTGGGCAGAGAGGGATGGACAGCGTCTAGTGAGTCAGGTGCTGCATAGGGTAACGTGATGACCTAGGTGTTGTGGAGAGACTCCCATTTTGTTTTCGACACACATGCTATGTAATGGTGCTGTTATGTTGATAATTTTGCAATATATACTGACATTTTCTATTTACCGAGATTTAAAAATACTGCCCTCTAATGATGTTACTGGGCCTCATTCCGACTTTGGAGGTAACCACGCCGCTATTTGCAGCATGGCTGGCTCCAAAATCGTTCCGACTCCAGCCTGGTGAATGGAGTAATTACCGGTCCATTCCGAGGTCGGAGGGACCAGTAATTCCCCCAATCACCAGGGCCATTCCCCACTCCCATTTGAGCCCCAATAGGGCTCAATGGGAAGGGGGAAGCCGGCAATAATGGTACCGTAAATTACGGTACCATTATTGACCCTGCGGGTCCTGTCCTTAATGCCTGCTAAAAGCAGTGGGTGTGGGAGTGTGGTCTTTCCCCTTTCATCCAGAGCCATAGCCCACCCCAGACGGATTTCGTTTTACTTTTAGTTTGTTGTTTGAACAACCAAAGTATCTGGTTTGTTCTCTATAGCACTGTGACTTTGCAGCCTGTCATTAAGGAGAAGCCACAGTCATCCAAATCTTTTGCATGTACTCGTCTTACCCGTAGTGCTAAATTTAAATCTTTTCCGCGTGCAGCTAAAAATAAAAAAAAGTAGTATCAACAAAACCCTACATCAGAAACCTAACAAGGTAAAACAGGGTCAAGGTGGAAACACGTGCTCTACCCAAAAGAAACTCACAACCTATTTTGAAAACAAGAGTACAGTAGTGGTACCTCCGAGAAATCCATCTGACGGCCTTCCTGAGAAGTTGGATGTGGGCTCGTGTGATACTCATCCAGTAAACCTACTATAAAGTTATTTTCTGATGGATAATAATGAGTCCCTTCTGAACCATTGTTTGAATCTCAAATGTAATTCTATAACACCGAACAACTGTAGCTTTGGAGACGTAAGGGGCACCAATTTATCTGCCACCCCATATTTAACTAACTTGGTTTCTATCATTATTATTATTAGGATTTGAAGAGCGCAAACTATGGCCCTAGGCGCTAGGCAAGAGAGAGCAGTTTTATCGAAACAGGGCCTCAAGATTCAAAGACAGAAGTATAGCTAAAAAGATGCTTTCCTAAAAGGAAAGTATTCAGTCTGAACTCTCAGGTGTAATGGAAGGGTGCTCCACTCCCTGGGGGCCAATACCGAAAACGAGCAGCCACCCAGCCGATTACAGCAAAACCTAGGAATCTTCAGAAGAGCCTGTGATTCCGATCGAAGGCTTCTTGCAGGTCAATACCTAGCCAATGTCTTCCTCAGGTACTGAGGACCAGCATTGTAAAGAGCTTGGTGTACAATACACAAAGTCTTAATGTCGATCTGTGCTCCCACATCAGCCAAAGCAGCCGAGGAACTTTAAGTGCTAAATGCACTGCTATGTTCTGGAGGACCCAGAGTCGCTGAATCTGGTACTTCGGTTCTCCCAGGTAGATACCATTACAGTAATCTAAAGACCCCATTATCGAAGATGTCACCAGTGTGGTACGGTTTTCCAAAGGAAGCAAGGGACACATTGTTCACAAAGCTTTCAGCTTCCCGAAGCCAGCCCCACAGATGGCGGAAATCTGGGCTTCCTGTGAGCCACTGGAGAGAAGTTTCACACACAGGCTCCTAACTGAAGAATAGGAGTAGGGCAAGGGGCAATGGATTCAGGGCAGTATTGTGAATTCCAGAGGTAGTCCCTTCCCTGTGGTCCAACCACTAATACCTCTGTTTCATTCCCGTTCAGTTGGAGCTAATTGGCCACCATCCAGGAACCCACTTTCTTCAGGCAGTCACGCAACTGAATGGGGGATGCAGTTTGAGGAGAGTCCAACCTGAAGATCAGCTGTGTATCATCCGTCTAGGAATAAAATAGTACACCACACTCTGTAATGAGGTCGGCCAGCATGCAAACATACAAGTAGAGGAGATAAGGCCTACCCCTGCCCTCCAAGAAGGATATAAACCAGGCCAAGAGAAATCCAGTAACATCAACATGTTCCAGCCTGGCCAGATGAACTTGGTGGTCCACTGTATCAAAGACCGCAGAGAAATCCAGGAGAATAAGAACTCCGGTCTGTCCATAGTCCTGAAACAGCGCACAATCATCCAGCAGTGATATCATTACGGACTCCGTCCCCATCTTGTGACGAAAGCCCGACTGATGCAGGTGAAGACAGTCATTGTTTTCAAAGAGTCTCGAGATCTGAGGCGTAATAACCTACTCCATCAGCTTCATTATTGCTACAAGCAAGGAAATAGGCCTAAAATTAGCAGGCACTCGAGGATCAAGATTGTTTTTTTTAAGAGATGTAGGCCAACTGCAAGTTTAAGAGCAGCTGGCACAATGCCCCTAGAAAAAGGATATTGTAATGCATCGGCCAGCGTACCCATGGCCCTTTGAGGGAGTGCTTTCAAGATGCAAAGAGGAACCGTATCAAAGGGTGAAGCTAATCTAAGGCCAGAGAGAGCAGTCTGTACAGTTTCTTCACAAATTGGATCAAGTTTAAAAACATATGCTGAGGAGAGAAAAGCTGAGCTGTTGCTAGGACAGATTTGCACAGTGTCCCCCGCAGATTGCCAATCCGCAATACCCTTGGTCATACTACTATGATAGCAAAGGGAGTGATTCTGACTACGCACAAGAGGGAAATTCTAAGTGCACTCTTGAAGATGCTCTGGAACTTACTTTAGATCTGATTCTCTCTAAATTGGTCACCAAGAAGTGCCCAAAAGTGCCTCGGGGGGCTGCCAGATCTTTCCTGTGGACGTATGTGCTGTTTCCTGCCGTTATTCTGTAATCATATTCTCTGGACTATTACAATAGGGAGAGAGTATATCTCACAATGGACAATAGTACTGGATCATAGACTGACAATAGTATGACCTACCATGAAGTATATTTATAGTTTTGTATTCCTTTTAGGTAAATCCCGCCCGCCAGCCTCAGTTTCTTTCAAGAAGGTACGGGCGCGCGGACCAAGAAGTGCCCAATAGTGCCTGTTTGTCTGTTCATCTGCTGCGGCTGGTGCAGCTGGGAGCGTAAGTAAAAATCCATATAAAATGTGCTAATAACGTGTTAAGGCGACTCAGTATTTAGTAATCAGCAAGCCATATGACAAATGTTTATGTGATCACCCGTACTGCGAAAACAAAGCAAAGAGTTACTAATGAATGCGGCTACCGAGGGATTGACAGGCGGATACTTCGGGAGCTGAAGTTCAGTGAGGAAAACAGTACATTAAAGGGATAGTGTGCTCAAAAATATTATTGTCCCAATCATTCGGGCATGTGTTTTTAAGCATACAGTGATCGATCGTAAAAATCTTTCCTATGCATCTTACCTTGCCTTTTCTCGCTTTTACACATGAGAAAACAAGGAGTCGGGCAAGGCCATCTTGTGCTAATCTTATTTGTGAATCGATCGCCTTAAGTTCAAGAGCCCCAGCGGCACTAAATCATATCCCCGCCCCTGAAGCTGACATCACTGGATGCTTACGCCCCTTGTCATAAAGCCAATGCACGTCTCGAGTCAAGGTTCTCTGTTCGCAAGCTGTTGACGTGTCTCCATGGAAATGGCCGGACGCTCCTCTCCTCAATGAGTATAAACAGACCCCTTCTCATCAGACAACATCAGAGTTGCTTTTTCAATCATTCACTGTCTTTTTCTTTGATTGCCTGTGACTCGTTTCTCCTCTGTTTAGCTACTTTATTAGCACAAAGCCCATGTGAACAGATACTTGGACTAGCATTACCACTGATTTCAATCATCATGTTTTATTAAAAGAATTGTCGTATAATGGCAGCAATAAACCCCTACCAGTACGAGCCAGAGTATTCCGAAGAGGAAGCAATTGAAAGAGAAAGGTGCGCAAACAATGGGGAATCGAATGATAGTTGGGAAGATGAATCACCGGAGCATGAGCCTGGGCCCAGTCGCATGGAAGACGTTTCCACCTGGTGTACCTGCAATCGCAGCGAGGTCATGCCAACCGAAGTGGAGAACTGCTGCTGCAAAGAAAACTCTGGAAAATCGGCCTACATATCAGAAGAAGACACACCACCGCTATGCGTTACCGAGCTGCATGACTTCAGGCCAGCCTGCCTCTCAAGGTCCGTGTTGAGGATTATGCTGGTGCTTATGCACGAACTTCGTGCAGCAGTTTGCCCTCGCAATCCAAGTAACGAGTAAGTGTACTCTAGGCGTGATGTCATTTTGACCACTAAGATTAACAATATTTAATGTGTGCATCCTACATTGTCGTCACTTTCATCGTTCATCGATCACTGACGAATGAATTTAGTCTTCAAATTGAATATATTTTTCTCTATTATTGCAAAGCTCAGTGTTAATCGCTTCTGTGTGTTTCACTTTCAACTAAAAAACGATATTTATCTGTGCCCCAAACCGTTTAAGGATTGAATGGGTTTTCACTCTTGTAATGTGTCTAGACTCCAAAGCCCAAGTTCATTTATCACTAAAGTGATGTTTGTAAGGGCATCTATGTCATAGAATTCAGGATGCATTTTCAAGTAAGGCTGGAACACTTACAGTATGTTTATTTCTCTTCCACAGGTGCTACAGGGTAGTGGCCTACCGTTCATTTACATGGTGGCTTTATGGGAGACTTGGAGTCCGTGTTCGACGAGTAATACCTGCCTGTGTCGTTGGAGCCATTTGTGCAAAATTCCCCAGTGACAGCGGACAGTACAGGGGATTTTCGCACACTGTGCTGCAACCTCAAGCATAGAATGTTTAGTTTGTTTGTGCAATCAACATCAACAAACTAAATAAAATACAAATAGTTGTTTACATTTTTCAGTGAATCAGTAAGACGCTCACTCATTTCTTAGGGACATTAAATAATGATTGGTGCCATTATACCCCACTCCAGTACTGGGTGGGTGTGAACGACCACGGTGCCAAACACCATGTACACTTCAAAAGGGATCTTCTGCACGGTGACCATTGTTCTCATGGCCTGCCCAGACTCAGTGTCTCCAGACTCCCCTCTGGAAGACCCCGCCTTTGCAATCTACAATCGCTTCAGCAGTGTTCCGGGCCTTTTGCGCTCTCCTCATGCCCATCCATCACCGCTCCAGTATCAAATTACCAAGGTCAGGGCAAGGGAGCACACATTATTCTAACTAAAACATACAACAGGATCTGATAATGCAGAAGTAATGGCACACATACAATCTAGCATGGATAGGTCTATTTTGGTCGCATGAGCTAATATTTTGGCATTCTAACCTTTACTCTTTTGGATTCTCTTTGATACCACAGACTCTTCAACCATGTGCCAACCCCAATGGTTTTATTTGCCATCTGGCCCGCTTGGGTCCTCAAAAGATAGATAGACATTTGTTGTTCTTTGGGAAACTATATTGCCACACAGGGTTAGGGCTGTGTTGGGGGTCAGTGAGTGATCAGGGCACTGGAGTTCACCATCAAAGGAACAGGGGGGGGTCGAATATGGGGGGCTTTGAACTGTCGGTGACGGTGGTGGTGAGGGCACAGGAAGTTTAGTGGAGATGAATGGGCACTGGCTTATGACCACTGACTGTCACACGCTCTTCGCAGAGCTCATTCTTTCAGAAATCATACCACAGGATTGTAACAAGACATGGCTGGCTTCCGTGAGAACAAGGCTTGTGCAGAGCCAGCAAGGGGGAAGCGATAATGTGGGCTAGCTGTGCGAGGCGTGGCGGATGATGGATGAGAGCTGCATTTCTACATAGAGATTGTTTTTCGGGGTGGTAGAAAAGATGGCATTGGGACTAGTTCACAAATTGTTTCTTATGGATGAGCTGAGTACTTTAAAGTATGGGTTATTTTCTATGGGCTGTGGTGAAACAGAATGCCACAGGGGTGGCTACGCCTCCTCCCTTGGTTATTACATATGGTATGTTTCAAGAACGACGCAAGGGTGGGGGTCAAGGATCGTCTCCTTACCAACAACGGTGACCATTGTTCTCATGGCCTGCCCAGACCCAGTGTCTCCAGACTCCCCTCTGCATGACCCCGCAACAAACACGTCACACATTGACATACACACCCTCTTTTCTAATCCTCTATAAACACCTTGAAATTTAACAGGAGTACATCTGTGTGCTCAGTAAGGTATCTGTTCGTCGTGCAACTTGATCCCCGGATAGTTGCCCCACCGCTTGCTGAATCTGCTTGTTGGTTCTTCCGGTTAAGGGTGGTAGGTCGCCAAATTTCATTCTCTACATTCATCTACCGCCAATCTCTATTTGTTTCACTATTTCCAGCAATTGTACTGGACATTGTAATGTTCATTTAGCCCAATGGCTTCACTATTGTCTAATGTTTCAAGTATTTTCTTCTGGAAAAATGCCACATTGCATCTTTGCCCATTGCAATAGAATAGAATATTTCATGGGACATGTTTGTAAGCATGTTCACTTTTAATGCAGGAAAGTACATGCAATGGATGAGTAACATGTTATGAGTAGTGGTATACCAATCATATCTGTAAGTCAGTTACCCGTGTTCCATCGACAATGCTAAACATGTTTTCCCTCTATGAAAAAAAGTTATATTGCATAGAGAGCTATAATACAATCACATCAATCACTGGCATACAGTCATTTTATTGAATTATTTATATATTTTTATTGAGGTCTAAGACACAATTAAAGAATGCCAGACTGTATGGTACTCGGTTTCCCTTCTAAGAGCCATTCAAAAAGTCTGCCCATGGTCCTGCATACATTCCCGAAGGATATTGATTTAATAAGAGAATGGGTTAAATGCTGTGGTTTTCGGGTGGACGCGATTGAAAGTAGAGCCCAGGCTGTCTTGATGGACTTGAGGGGCAATCGATTTTGCATCTGAAGCCGGCACTTTACCGACAGTTTTTACGACCGATCTGAGTACACTAAAAAGCATTGACCCCAAATTCATCGTCAATTGCTTCCACGTGTAAATCCAACCGAATGTATGCACACGCTACATCTGGTGAGTCTTGCGTGATGAATTAGCTGTGTTTGTTGTTATTTTGGACGATGGGCTCCATAAATGAGCACTATCAATTATCTCTCTATCTAAATCTAGTAGGGTACTGAAATAGTAACTTCATGAATGTATTTGAGCATTCGGTGTATATTTACTTCTAAAGTGTCTTACTAAGGTTTCCATTGCTACAAGATAGTATTGAATTTTTACTATACTAGATTTCACTACACTACATCGGTCCCCTCTTTCTTGAGCCTCTAACAAATCTAATAATTATGACCATTATAAAACAATGCCATTGTGCCCTTTAAAAGTCGCATTGTGTTTTCGTAATCAGTTGCTTGACATGTTCCTTTTTTGCCGTAAAGCGCAGTGATGGATGCACAGACCTTCACAAGTGAAGGACCCACCGACATGTCCAGTGTCTCATTGGTAAGTCCTCCTGTCATGCACAAAGTGATATTCATGAGCATTAATACGACTATATCTTTCCCTTGGCCCACTTTATGACAATGCTCGGAAAATGAAGGAACAAGATTCTGCATCAATTTAATTTCCAGAGTCAACATCAAGTTCACTCGCCTATCGAGTCATTTTTTATGCTTGTCCTTTACGAAAATGTGTTATTCTTGTGACTTAAAATGAAATGAAAAAGTTTATGTGTGCTTTCAGTTGGTAACACTAAGTGGCATGTTTGGGTGTCCCTCTATATATACAATTGTTTGAATATCATTGTCACATTTCCATATTGCTGATTTCACCCGTATTAAGCCTGGTACTGTATTACAGGTGGATGTTGGAACTTCGGCAACAATCACTTCATTGTTTGCAACATGTCCAGATTATGAGGTTTGTATTCTTCCTCCCTAATGCATAATACATTACAAAAAGATTGAGGGCAACATTACAATCAGTATGTTTTGCACAGTGATCTATTCGAAGCACATGTGTCATCTCTGAACGTTATCAGGTGCAATGTGAAAGGTATATTATGACTGTTAATGAGTGTATGTTCATATTAATGTTCTCTTGGTGTTTCAACAACAACCCTACTTTGTGTGTAAGTGCACAGTGCCATGAAAGATTTTTATTTCCAGTAAAATAATTCTGTTCAAGGAATGGACAAGGTTTTGAAATAGAAGAGGAGGCACATGCACCAGAGGTAAACATAGCATAATCTTGAATATTATCAGACATCACATTGCATTTGGAATACATTTTTATGTTGCAATTTTTCCTATTCAATCAAGTTGGTTCTGTTTGTGGATATGTACAGATGTAGGTTTGTGATAAGATGAAATGTGCTGGATGTACACCATATAAAAACACTATTTATTTCAGCTTGCTGGTGCAGTGGAAAAAGAGAATGCCACGGTTTCCAAGAAAACAAAGAAAACAAGGGTAAATAAAAAACAAGTTTCCTTTGATTTGTTCATATAATGTTTTTGTATATAAAGTGGTATCTGCTGTATGTGTGCTATACATTGAGCATGTTTCTCAACAAATCTTTTAGAGGCCCAGAAGGAAGCGAAGTATAAAGACAAAGACAACAAATGAAACAAAAGATGTTGCTTGCCAAACTGATTTCACAATGGAGCAACTACTATTTGGGGTGCAGTGTGGTCCAGTCACTAAGCAGACTTGTGATGCGTATGCCCAATGGCCCGTAAACTGAATGTAATGTGACCAGCAATCCGTGCAAAGTGTCCATTGGCCACTGCTACCATGTGATAACTCTACAAGATGAGACTGAATACAATGAAGATGCATTGCAATTCCTCGCAGACCCCTTGACACAATCTACACACGCCAAAAATATTCCATCAAATAAACATTCAAATATATCAGTTTCTCCAATTCACATGCAAATATCACAACCTGAAATAACAGAGATTGAAGCTTCAACGGAAATGACTGAGGAACTTGCTAAAGATCTTGACAAATGTATCTCGTGTATTACAAGGCACTAACCTGAAAATCCAAGCCAGCTGTGTCCACTTCCATAGAGCATTTTCCTGGTCTGCTCAATCGATGCTGGGCAAAGTGGCAGCTGGAAATCTACTATGTTCAGCAGCTTTACTTTTCAGCTGGTCTACTTTCGGTAAGATTTCCAGTTTCTAAACAATTTGTGGGAATCAAGTTCCTTGCTAAAACCCAGTACTTCAAATATCAAAGGGAATTATTATTCCCCGCCATTAGTGAAGCCTGGCAAGTTGAACAGATGTCAATCGAAAGCACATTTTCTGGCAAACGTTTTTGGCTAACTGGCGATGGACAGTGTGAAAGCCCGGAATTTTAAGCAAAGTACTGCACATACCACTTTCAAGACATGTAAAGTAAAGAAATTGTGAGTTCAGAGATAGTGCAGGTGTCTGAATGTACATCTTCTGTGGCAATGGAGAAACGTGGTTTCATCAAATCTGTTGAATTTCTTCAATCGAGGGGGATGCAAATAGAGCTGATAGCCACTGACAGGCATGTTTTGATAGCAAAGGCTATGCGAGAGCAGTTTCCACACATTCGTCATCAATTCATTGTATGGCACGTTGCCAAATAAGTCAACAAAAAAGATTACAGCTGCTGGTAGAAAAAAGGGTTCTGAAGAACTCTTAAAGTGGTGTCAGTCTATCAGCAACCATCTTTGGTGGAGCTCCAAAACTTGTCATGGGTCTGTAGAAATTCTACTTGAGAAATGGTATTCATTGATGCACCATAGTTCCAACGTACACTCATGGACAGAAAACCAACATTTTCATGAATGTGCACATGGACCTTTATCGGAGGAGCAGAAATGTAAAAAATAAGTGGTTGGTGCCATGTTCACCTCCACACAAAGCTCTTGAGAAGATTGTGTACGATAAAACGCTTTCAAGAGACATGAAGGGACTCACAGAATTCTGTCATACTGGAGATTTGGAGGTGTTCCACAATATGTGCCTAAAGTACAGGCCCAATAGGGTTGTATTTTGGTATAGACGGTATGAAGGCCAGAACACGACTAGCTGTACTTGTGCACAACGAGAACGTTGGGAGGGAATGAGCGAAAACTGCAGGACATTTTGGGATGCATTATTACCTCAAGGCCTTCACAAAACAAGGCAAACAATGGGGGGTTAAGCCAATATACCAGGATATGGAATTCGAATTTGTGAACGATTTGACATTAAATGTGTTGGCCATGCAAACTCATGGAATCGATCCAGATTTTGTTCCTAGGACACATACAGTGCCACCAAACATTGCAAACAATTCCTGTCCACTTAAAGAGGTACAGTTGACTTCCTGATATAAATAATTAGTAGCTGTCTTCAGAATATGCTTACAATAACATTTTCGATATTTGTACATTGTACATCAACAATTGAATGCTATTACACTCAATTTCAATGCTACAAAAAGTATAAAAAAATATTTAATTGTGCAGATTAAATTCGGTGTATGATTCATTGATGTATTTCATTTACCTTCCCTTCATAATTCTTGACCCCAACCACATACAAATACGCAGTGCTTTGCACTGGCACTGAATGGGTAAGATTTTCATAGCAATGATCAATCGAATGACCTGTGTGACCCCCCTAACTTCCAGAAGTTTCTGACTTCGAAGTTTATTTTGTTTTTATACACCTTGGTGAGTAGACCCCTTTTACTCTATGAGTTAATTTCAGTATTTTGATGTTATGTGTGTTTTGGGTTTTTCTATAGCTCTACATAGCACACCATTCTGTCCAATATGTCATTTTCCAATGGATCATCTTTGTCAACATTTTGGCAATTAGTGCCTGCTTTTGCTAGGTTTCCAAACAGTGTGACTCCATGTTTTACTTTGCGTGCGCCCATCCTTGTGTCCTTCCCTTGTGTTTTTCACAGCCCACTCCAGCACCATTCCTCTTTTTCCCTCTGCCTACCAACTCCCTGGTGCCGTCTCTCCTATCTTTTGTGACTGTTGCTCTATCGACCATCCTGCTCTCCTCACTAAATATGGTAAGAAGAAGTTTATGAAGGACTTCTTGGTCTCCAACCCCAGCCTCCCTATCGATGATACCTATACTTGTGCTACGTCCAGGCAAACCCTTGGCGACATACTCCTTGTTGTTCCCTCGCCACACTGATGGACTCTACATATGGTCTCCGTCATCTCTCCTTTCTCTTCTTCTAACATTAATGGTGGCACCAGGAGAGAGGCCCTCTTGGCCTCCTTCCACTCTGTGCAAGGTTATCATGAATGTTTACCTAATGCCTCTTTTTTTATTTTTTTATTTTATTGGTTTAAATTCAAACCTTTAAAATATTACACAAACACAAAACAGCACAAACAATTAACAAACACATTAACATTAACATATCACATAACATATAACGTCCTCCTCCCTTCCCAAGTCCAATGTCGTCCTGTTGCAGTTTACTTAAAATAAAAAAAATCATCCTTAATTTTACTTAACATCTTTAGTTGGCGGCCGGTCAAGTACATTAAATCTCTCTTCGATTGCAGCCAAAAAGGAAGTTAGTGGCATAATTAATTTCATGTCCAATCCATCCCACATTATCTGCCACCATTCTTCTGCGCACAGAGTCAGATGATCATCATTCCACTGAGCCAAATGTATTGATCTTACATCTTTTAGTTCGGGACAAAATGGCACAAGATGCTTAAGTGATTCAAGTTATTTGTCACAAAATCGAACGTTGGAATTTGATCCTGTGTTACATAACCAGTGGCTGGTCCGCTCTTTGGTTTTAATAGCATTTAATCGGAATAGCATGAAGAGTCTTCTGGCTTTCGAGTTTGGAAATCGATGCAGATATTTATGAAGCACCTTGAAGCCTCTTGCTTCAGCAGAAGAGTCTTTCATAGCACTGGCAGAATCGCGCTCACTACACGTGATCAACCAATCAGCACGCCATATCTTCACTTTTGCTGCTGTGGGATTTGAATGGAGAGTTTCCAAGCTGATGTTATATATTAGCTGAAGATCTTCGCAGTGTTTCACCAATTGGGATAAAATATCAGATCCTCTTGATGTCGCCTTATGCAAGATCTTGAATTGTAAAATTCCTTCCTCCGCTCTGGATTTCCAAAATAAAGCCAGTTGGTTCCAAGAGATCCGAGCATGCAACGAAATTAAGGCAAGTTCATATCTTATGCAGGCTGTCGAAATTCCAATCGGTAAGCTTAGCACTTTGGTCCAGCACATGTGTTCTAGTGGTGCCCAATGATTGGATGAGCATCCAAAAGCATTTTCTGCACCGTATGTCAGGATTGGCGAAACTTTCTGTTCATAAAAGTTTGCAAAGGTCGCAGAGAAAATCGCCCAAACTTTCTATGTATCAAAAGACCCTGACATGCCAGCTGACCACATTTCCTCTTAGATTCGACTACCCAGGGATCATCACAGATGCTGGAATTCAATATCATACCCAGGTATTATACACTCTTTGATATACACAGTTGGTCTTGATCTAGTTTCCACACAAACTTTGCTCTCTTTGATTTTTGAGTTGCTCTTAAATTCTGAAACACCAGTATTTCGGTCTTAGCTGCGTTAATTTTCAGGTTATTCATGCTCACATATCTTTACACCACCTCAAGTTTACATTGAAGGACAATCAGGGTTACATCTAAGATAACTAAATCATCGGCATACAACAGCCAGCTTATCTGAGATAGGTGGAGCTTAGGTGGAAACGCTCTCACTGAGTGTATAGCCTCACAGATGTCTGAGATGAAAAGACTGAAAATAGCGGCTGCCAACGGGCAGCCCTGTTTAACCCCCTTGTGCGTCTTGATCTGTGCTGACAAGGAACCTGATTGATCTAAACGAATTGCAATGGAAGTATCCGTGTGAAGTTCTTTAATGGCCGCTAATAGGCCTGCAGGACAACCTCACAATTCCATTTTTTGCCAAAGTAAGACACGATCAATCATGTCAAAGGCACTGGAAAAGTCAACAAAAGCAAGGGACACTTTCGTGTTTGATCGCAAGGCTTCCATTTTCGGGTAGATTTAGGACAAGCAGGTTCAGAGAACACCCAACGAATTTCACAAATCCTGCTTGTCTTTCATCCACTCTTTCTACTGTGCGTGCCCAGTTGATCCATTTTTTTTGTAGCAAAGTAGCGTAAATCTTGCCCAAGACGTCAAGCAATGCCACTGGTCGATAATTTTTCAGTGACATTCTGTTTCCTTTCTTAAAAATTGGGACAATTATCCCTGTCTTCCATGAGATTGGCACTTGTTTTTGCATGTTGATTCTTGCAAATATATCAAAACACAGGTCAGGCCAAAGTTCAGGCAACTGTTTAATCATGAAATTTGACAGGCCATCAGGGCCAGGGGCCCTAGAGTTTTTGGCTCTCATGATTACCTCTCGAATATCCTCCCTTGCAAAGTGTAAGTCCCATGATGTTAAGTTATGTACTGGAGAATTAGGAATTCGATTTTTATAGTACAGTACGATGAAATGCTCCCCCCACTCAATTTCTGGTACCAAGCACACTTGCAAGGCCTTCTGCGGTGTTTCCATGTGATTGATAACTCACCAAAACTCTCCACTGTTCTTATTTATTAGAGTCTTTAACATTGCCTCAGCATCTTTCTGATATAATAAGAATTTGTGGCTTTTAATCCAGTTTTTATAAGATTGTTTAGTTACTCTGTTTCTTAACATTATTTTGCTCTTGGGCCCTTGCTTGTTTTTCTGGATTTCCGCTCTCATTGTTCTTTTACGCTGCATTACCATCAAGTCGAAACAATGCTTCTTCTGAAATGATCAATTTTTCAGCCCAATGTTTTTGGCTTTAAATTGCAACAGAATAGAAGCATATTCAATCTCATCTGGGTTCAACTTGAATTGAGAGTATATATTTGCCACATCACCTTCATCGAGCCTCACACGTAGGCGATTCGGTTCCACCAGAACTTTTATTCCCCATTTTTGACTTAGTACACATTTCGAGTCATGAAATTTTAGCTCCAACATTTCATGATCACTGTTACCCATTATGGAAATTTTCATGGACTTTACTCTTGCATGAATAGTGTCCAAAAAAAAAGATGTAGTCAATGGTTGGCGATTGGCTTTCCCGATGCCACGTGGGCTTCGACGGGATATCTCCTTGGGTACAGCCATTTAGAATTGATAGACCTCTTATGTTCAATTCTTCCGACCAGTTTTTAGCTAGTTGTCTTTTTGCGGAATTCTGAGGTCTAAAAAAGTCAATGTTTAAATCCCCACAAACTATCACTCCGCCCCCTCTGCTTATCTCCAGCAGGTTATCAATTATTGATGTAACCTGATCGATGAACGAGTATGTTCCAGTCCATCGGTGATTCCAATACAAGTTGATTACATGGATCACATGCAGAACCTTTAGTGCGGCGTGGGTTTTACCTATCTCACAGACTTGAATTTGGGGCGTATAGTTCTTTGAATTTAACAACCGGTAGCCTGAAGACCGTTTGATCATAGTTAATAGCCCTGCTAACGGACGCCCCTTTTCGGCCTTAATAGCTGGGTTCAATGCGCATTCAAATTCTGGGATCACTGACATTTCGCACATCCAGGTTTCTTGTAAACAAATCAGTTGTAGATCATGGAGCCAGTCATTGTTTAGCAGGTGCATAAAGCCGCGCGTGTTCCATGAGGCAAAGGAACAGTCCTGAACTGCGCTTGACTTTTGGCATTAACTGCGAGTATTAGAGTTTAAAGCGGTGGCCAGCCAATTCCAGTCTTGAGTCTTTTCTTTATCCAATAGATCACTTGTTGATATCGCAGCGTTCTTGTTGGCTGAGCTGCCATTGTTTATGGTGATTTATAATTTTCTTCATTGTACTAGTTCTAGGTGGCACCTCCTGCACAACTACCAATGCACTTTGGAGTGCAGGGGCTGATAACCCATCGTTAAGGGCTAGCCCGTTCCAACCAAGCTGTTCCTGCAGGTTTTGTTCTATTAACACAGTTTTTTGTGAACTCTCCATGGGCTTTAAATTGAACTTTTGCATAGCCCATGCTTCACCTGCTCCATCTTTCGTCTCCACTTTTTTACACCTTTCGGGTTCCGTTATTTTGTAAGTATCGAATCCCAACGACAACAGTTCTTCATCTGCTTCCAAGATTACATTTGCAATTATATTGGAATTAACATGCAGAATCACCTTATCAGTACATCGGTTGTCCGGGAATTCGACGATTTTCAGGTCTTTAGATCCTAGGGATTGTAGGCGAGGTATGTGATGAAGCAGTCTTAACACATTTGATCGGTTCAAGATTAGTTTATCACCACTCTCCAGCCTCTCCAGCATCAATTTTAGAGTCGACTCTAAGGGACCGGCTATTTCCTGTCTATTCCTGCCCTTCTGTTTTTTCTCTGGCACATCCGACTGATGATAGTCGGCTTTCCGTGACATGGATGCATCAAAAGCAAAGTTCACACCATTCCGAGGAAGCTGACGTATTCCATCACCATCTTGTTGCATGGTTTGGAAACTTCTCCTCAAACGCTCTTGTTTTTCTTGTAAAGTGATGAACTCTGGACTCCCAGATACTGGTTCCCCATTCATCACCTCTACATCAGGTTGAATTATCACGCACATCCTAACTCTAGTCTCTGGTGTTGCATGATTTAATAGTACTTGTTGCTCCTTTGGCATAGACAATTTAGGAGTCAATGGACCTGTTACCGATTTCCTAGACTCGCTGTTGTCACTTGATTTCGTTGGCAACGTGACTACTTTTAAGATGATTGTAGCATCCAGAAGTACTTTCACAGGTTCACCCGCCTCTTCAACCGGATCCTCATAAATTGATAACTCCATTAATTCGTCATGATCAGCCTTCATGGCTTCGTCCAGAAGGAGCTCGGCTGTTTTAACATTGTTTCTCGCTGAATCTATTTGTGGCTTTTTATTCTCCTTAATTGTTTCATCTAACTTCAATCTAGTTGTAATCACTTTGTCAACAAGTTGAATCATGTTGATGTTTCGCAGGAATTTTCGAGCCCCTCTTTGTTGAGACTTTTTACGGGCTGGCATGTTCTTTTGCTTTTTCATTTGGGGGGGGGATTTTTTTCACTTCCCCGTTTATTTTATGTTGATCTTCAACCTCTAGAACTCCAAAGATGGGGAATAAGCCTGCTGGCTTTACGATATCAACAGAAACCTCTTTCTGACCGGGTGCTTGATCCCCCACTTGTAATTGAAGCGATGAAACAGATGCCTTTTGGCAATCCAGCAAGGCAGGATTTGTTACGTTTCTGGCTTGCAAGAATGCTGTATGAAACGAAGTTTCGAGTATGTTAGCCTGTCCTTCACTTTTACCATGTACATCAATGATGTTCTTAGGGTTTTCCATCTCAATAACAACCTGAGGAGTAGGACCCGTGGGTACCATATTGAAGCGCCCATCCGTTGGGGAGTATGGTTCTCAGATTGGGCTGACTGCATTTGACAGGATGTGTTCTCGTCTGTCCTTACACTATTAGGCGGATGCAACAAGAGGGATGACTGCTATTTCGTTGACATGTGAAACATGTTGCCTGCACCACCCTGCTCCCCACCTCTTTGTTCCGTATGTGATTTGCGGAAGAGAAAGCGCTTCCTTTGCAACTTATGCAAACAACATTTTATCGATCATATTGTTCCGTTTGCCATTGTTAGCTAATTCAAGGCCCGCCAATAAGTTTTGATTTACCTCTTCTTGTTTAGCCCTCTGTGCTTCGTGCATTACCTCTAGATGTAAGAGTTTTGAGTTCATCAGGGCCAATAAAGTCGTGACATCTTTCACATTTTCATTTAGAGATTCATAAAGTTTAGTAAATGGTGTGAGGGAAATTGCCATCGCAGAAGTCAAGGCTACTAGGAGAGAGTTTGAAGGCACATGTACACAAGGGGCTAGACTCCCACCTCTAACTTTCCCCTGTTTATCACGTGCAGCTCGAGCAAGGCGAACCCGTTCCCTCCTAACTTTCGGGAATGGTCGCTCTACAAACAAAGAATCCCTAGAAGAAAGTTCATCTGACGAGTCATCACTATTTAAGTTTTGACTTGATTGATTTTGGTTTTGCCTCTTAGAGCCACGCCTTGCGTCGTTATAGAAGGACAGTCTTTTCTGCGAATCAGCCACCTTTCCATCCGTGACAAAGCTGAAGCATCAGAAGACACAATCACTCGTGTCCTAGCTCTTTTGTAATTACCAGACCCCCATATGTCTCTATTCGCATCAGTCAAGTTTGTACATTGTCTTTTCTGCGGGGCTTTTTGTGTAAAATTCTGGTCAGGGGTAGACACGCACATCCTTTTACAGGAACGAGATTTATTTAAAGTGATCAAATTTTGTAGCACCGAGGAAACCACCTCCAAGGAGTTTCTTCTATTAATATATGCTGCACCATCCCCTTCGAGCTCCTGCCAACATTCACTTTGTAATGATACCTTGGACCGTGGTGATTTGGAGTAAGGGTCCATCAGAATTTGGGGAGAGACTATTTGAGTTATCTCTGGCAAGACGAGTGTACTGGTAACCTCGCATTGGCCAAAGCACAAATTTCCATTCAGATGTGACTTTAAACATACAGGAAAATCAGCAATGGCACTTACTTCCCTGTCATCCACAAGTCCAGCGCTGCGTTCCCCAGAAGAGACAGCCGCAGAAAGCCCTGCCATCCCGGCGAGGCCATGTGAACGGCTAATCATGCGGGCTTCTGCCAAGTCCAACTGGCGCTGCAGAGCCTCAGAGGCTTCACTGTCGTAGATCGCGGCCGCCGTGCTCACTGCCACGCCACGCCCACCAGCATTATCAGATGCGACGGGGGCCAGCAACGCAGGCGCCGGGGCTGGATCTACACTGGCGACCCCATGCAATGGGCTCACGGCTTCCAGACTCGCCCCACACCCCCAGAGAACGACTCTGGCACCAGCACAGCGTCCGCCCCAGCCTCCCCCAGAGCTGACACGCCATCCCATACGGTACAGACAATATCGCCGCCAGTGTTTGTTGTAAGCTTCGTATTTACTATTGACTGGATGATATTAGAGATACTTGGAAGAGGGGGCGGGGGCAAAGTGGCCGTGATAGGGCATGTTTGTATGTGTTCAGAAGGCACAGATAGCTTGCCACCTAATGCAAGATGTATAGTCACTTCTGTTTGGACAACTTCGAATACATCTTCTGCCGTCAACACTATCGGCTCTTCAGATGTTTCAGTTGTTTCAATTATTTCAGTAATTGAGCCGCATGAAAAGTACTGGCTCACCTGTTGTTGTCGTGCTCAGTTAACAGGGTGATCTTCTTGTGTAGCCAAGCATTTAGCTTGGGCTCTAGTCCTCGAAGATAGAATTGCTGGATCCATACCTTTGCGTCTCACAGCGGGAAGGCACCCCGTGCCACTCGCCAAACAGCCAAACAGTGGAGTCCACAGCCCTTTGGTCCTCTAATGCCTCTTAATTCAGAAGTGTCCTTGTTAAAGTCTCCTTCTTGGAGAATTTAACATCCAAATCGATGTCTCGTGTTCTTCCCCAGGACACACAGAAAACTGCTCTCCTAAGCAGCCCTGAGTACATGCTTTCCAAACTTGATTCCCTCACCCCGTGTCCTCATCTTACTCGATCGCTACTCTGCCTTTGACATGGTACACCGTACCATCTTTTTCAACTGTTTCCATGATAACCGTGGTCGACCCTCCCTTTTCCAACTTGGGTCCTTCCTCTACTCTATCTCTATCTGCTTGTTCTCCACCTATTCCCTGCTGATCTGCTTACTGAAACTGTGCTGGTTGTCAGGATACTGTCTGAACCGGCTACCCTTTCATCTTGGGGCCAGGTCCCCTCCCCGCCAGTTGCCCACCAGCACTGCTCCCCTGACAACACTTGCACTGTGGGACTGTTTCTGTTACCCTACAGCACTCTAAAAGCAATTGACACCTGTTGTTCGCACTTACCCTTGCACTTTTCACCTGCTGTCCGTGATTTTTATTTATTGGATTCCTTTATTTTCTTGGACAGTATATCCTATGCACTCCACTGGCCCCTCCACCTTTCCCACTGCACTTTTAACCTTGCCCCCCTTTCCTTTTGCGCTTTTGCGACATCAATGTCATCTGGACTAGTAAGATCTTTGGGCCTCATTACGACCCTTGCGTTGGACCATGGTGCAATTAGCACCATGGTCCATGCCGGATTCCGCCATGGTGGATGGCGGAATTACCGCCCCATTACAAGGTTGGCGGGGCAGTAATTCCCCATTCACCATGGCCCCTTCCCCATTCCCATTTTTGGCCCATAGGGCACAATGGGAATGGGGAAGGCGCTAATTACGGCACCGTAAATTACGGTGCCGTAATTAGCAGCAAGATCGCTTAGCGCCTTGGACTTTAACGCCTGCAAAAAGCAGGCGTTAAAGTGTGAATCTGGCGTTAAGGGTTTAACGGTGCTGCAGCCTTTTACGGCGCCGTTAACCCCTTAACGCCAGGGTTGTAATGAGGCCCCTTTGTGTCTGTCTTCCTTCTGTCTCCTCTTCATGCTTCGAAGCACTTGTGCATATGTGCATTATAAATGACATATCATATCATCATATGGTATAGTGGTCTGTTTTGTATAGACACAAAAGGAATCCTAGGTAACACAAGGCTCTCAGTGCTTTGTGCTATCGGTTTTACTTACCTTTACTTACCGCTCACTGGAAGTTTTCAGATTTTGAAAACTGATCTGCCGTGAAGGGCACACACTACTGCAATAGTGGGAACCAATTCCTCATTGCCCCAGGCCCCTTCCTGACTTCATACTGCCTTCCCCTGAAGATATGCTTTTCACTTGACAGTCGCAATTGCGTGACTTTGCGCACTGCTGCAATGTTGAGCACAAGGCTACAGACTTCTCAGGTCCTTGTTTGAAAATCAGGTGAAAGAATCTGCAAAATTGGCTAACTCATCTGTGCTTACCCTATGCACACGCACAGCCGATTGAGACAAGGCATAGTCAGATCATGAATACAAATAACTGGGTATGGGCAAGCAATGTGACCTGTCAGTCTTGAACATAGATAAGGCTGCCTCAGGAGGGATAGATAGTGTGAACGGCTGCCCCATGTTACGCTCAGAACCTAATGAATACAAACCTCTTATGAAAGAAACAAAGAGATAGGTTGCAGTGTTGAACAGGGTAAAGTTTATTCCGAAATTAAAAAATAATCAACAAAGGTAGATGCTGTTCGTGAACGTTGAGACTCCAGATCTAATGCTATTGCCCATGGAAAGGCCACAGCATTGTGAATGACATCACATATAGGTTCATAATCTGCACTAGTTATGGGTGAGACAGTATTCAAGATCGCGCGGCATTGGTCGATGCCAGCCAACAATTTGTTTATTTGTCTTGTGTTGTTCGAAAGCCATGTGCGCCTGCTTTGCTCGGTGCTCCATGGAGTAAAGATCAGTTTGTGGGATGATGCTTGTGGTGAAAGAAGAAATTCATCAGTTCGCACTGAGGCATTTGATCCGGTATATTTTAATATTGTGGCATTCATTCCCAAAAACGTAAGCTACCAAACATAAGCTCTGAAAACAAGCTTCAATTGTTGTGTGACCTTGGAATGAAGGGAGCAAACACCAGGCTAGAAGGACAGACGCTGTGGAATACATGCAAAAATTATAACATTTACTAGCATGAAAGTGGATATTGGAACATTTAGTTTCAAATTATGCAAACCATTGTTCAGAGCAGACACTGCGCGTTACGCCTAGAGAATGGATCAACCAAACATAATTTAAGATTAACTTACATAAGATTTTTGCTTTAAGAAAGGGGAAATTGTTGCATATTGGAGAATTTAGCGACGTGCTAAAATGTCATTTTGACGTAAAGAGTGGACAGAATACGGTGTGCCGTATACCGCGCCTTATTTAAAATACTGAGTGCATAACTTGCGGTTTATTCATAAGTCTACTAATAATTGTTATTGGTGTTTTGGTTAAGTCGGGGTGAGTAAAGGTTGGGATTCTTGGCCTGTATTGATTATTGACATTGTGATGGGTTGTTAGTTTGAGCATATTGTGATTTACTCATAGATGAGACAAAAGCACTACCTGTATGCAGGCTAGTGATATCTAAACCACTTCGTCCCATGGAATATCGGGGTGTGCAATCAAGGTTGTATTATTGATAGGGCCGGTGTCAGAACATTTTCCAAGGGTAATTGGTTTGCTTTTCTATAGATAACATTCCCAGTTCTGTTACAATGCCATCTGTCTGTTGTCCCATTTCTGGGTCACTTTATCCATACCTTTGGGAGCTATACCGACCGACTTCTCAGCGCTAACCTTTCATGCACATCGTAGTCTAAAATAGTCCCTCACATTGTCTGTGTGTGTTCATTGTGTGTGGATTGTGTTTGTTATTTTGTTTCATCCGTTGCAGAATTACAACATAAATTAGTATAAAGAACGGATACTAAAATATATTTTTATTCTTTTATCTACACAGCCACATTGTCCCGTTTTGCGAATTCCATGGTTTCCAGATACCGACAGATGGTGTGTTCAGCCAGCAGTGGCAGATAGGCCTACACTGATGGATTTCCATGACGCTGATATGGGATGATCGCCCGGGACCGATATGCCCTTTGGCGGTACCAGTGACAAGGAGCAACCTGTCATCGTTTACGGTGTGGCAAGAATCTGATGCATCGAATTCACATCTTCTCCTGTAAGATACACCATGTGTGTCATTTTAAACACTTGCAATCCGAGCCTGAGGTCACAACAACCGTTGGTGGTTCATCGCAATCAGTGGCTCTCAATTTGGTTTTTGGAGCGTTCTTTGATAAATAAAAGCACTTGCGAAATTGCAGATTGATGATTTTTTGTATAAAGTTATTGGGAGCAAATTCGATGTGGGACGCCCTGTGAGAGTGTGTTGATTTTACGTGTTCTGTGTCAACTGACGTTAAAACATGCATGATGACTGGGTGAGTTTGGCTACGCTGCCCACTAACGTCATGAAAATAGGTGGAGCATATTATTTGGAATAATGATGTCAGCTTCAGGGGCGGGGGATATGATTTAGTGCTGCAGGGGTGCTTGAACTTAGGGCGATTGATCCACGGTTAAGCATAGCACAAGATAGCCGCGCCTGACTACGTGTTTTCACATGTGTAGACGTGAGAAAAAAAAACAAGGTAAGATGCATAGGAACGTTTTTTCCGATCGATCACTGTATGCTGAAAAACACATGCCCGAACGATCGGGACAATAATATTTTTGAGTGCACTACCCCTTTAAGAGGGTTGTGGCCTCAGAAAATAAGCAGAGAAAAGTGGGATGGAATAATATGACAACAGAGGGTGCAAGAGTCCTAACCATTATACACCCATTTTGCTGATGCTCTTTTGGATATAAACAGACTGCATGCTTTAATACACTGAACTCCTGTGCATGTGTTATAAATTATTCCCCCACAGTCTAATTTAACAAGTTGTGGGAAAGCGATAAATATCTCATAACCAGTTAAGTTTAAGGTTGCTGTACACTGACGCACCGCCTGTATTTATATGTGGAACGGTAGTGCATGAACAGCAAAGCTGATGACTGCATAAAGCGAGGAGCGAGGGTTATTTGTATGTAAGTTATAGAGGGAGTGCAGGAAGAAAGACTGGATTCACGGAGGGGTACATTAAAAGGAGTCTAGTAGCACAGTTATTATTGACTGGTGTAATGTGCAAAGTGCAGACACTATTACTATCTATCGTTTAAAGTGTGCAAACAGTTACTAGCTACAAATCACAATAGGTTGGTGTTAAGAGTGACAACTTGTACAAAAGTGACGCTGTGTACAAAAAGCAATTGGTTGAAGGTGAAAATAATGGCAAGTTGGTATTTTATTTAAACACAAGGCTGTGGAAAGCAAAATAATGAAAAGGTGTTACAAAAGCAAATTAGAGTGAAAGCGGAAGGGGGCGGACAGGGCTGGTTGCTCTCTTGAGGGTTCACCTTTTTTTTTTTTGATCAAATGTTGTGTTCACGACTGAACAGTGCTAGCATTAAATATAAATTACTAGTAAATATAGTGTTCACATTTGGGCCATTAGTCATAGTGAATCCCTCTTAAAAGGTTGCAGCAAAGAAGTAATTAAAGAACCGGATGTATTGCAGAATTAGATACATACAGGAAAGAGTTATTTGAAGACGTTACGGGTAAACATAAGGAATGAGGAAAAGAATTATCAGTTCAAGGAAGGACACAGTACTTGCCCCCCTGGTTTTTACAACTAGGATGAGTACGCTAGCATGAACTTTAGCAATGCCTCTGCCTCAATAACTGGATAACAAGTCAAGGTCAAAGGATGAAGAAGGGGAGAAGGGGGAGACTGAGGGTACAGATGCCCAAATGATTGAAGTCTTACAGGAAACTGAAGATGGGGGTGGTAGGAGTGCAGATGGAGAACCAGGGCACTCACAGTCACTATACGAAGAGGAGGGGGGGGACTGATCATCTTTTGAGTGTTAGGGAGGTACTGAGAGAAGGGGGGGAGGGAGAGGGAGACCTCAATGGGTCTCTGATGAACACACTGCTGATATTCTCAAAAGGGGTTATAACCCAAATGGCAAGAATGGTGAAACCAATCAACTTGGATGAAGGGGAGGAGAGAGAGGGTGAGGAGGACCTAAGTAATGGGAATTCTGACAAAAAATTGATACTACTGACATTGTTGAATACAAGATCTTGGGTAAAGAATGAATTAAAAGAACAAACAGGGTGTTTAAGAGGTATATTGGAAAGATTGACTAATATAGAACAAATAATGCATTCTGAAGGGCGAGAAAAGGAGGTAGGAATCGGAAATGAGGAGAGAAGGGCTAAAGTGGCAGAGGGTAAAAGGGAGGGATTATTTAAAGGAGGGAAAGCAGCTGATGGAGAAGTGATGGAAATCCAAGATGAAAGACCTGAAGAGAAAGGGACATCAGGGGAGGTGGTGGATTCAATGAGTAATGTAGTACCAAAAAACTCAAGGAAAAGGGAAAAAAAGAAAGTGAGAATGCTAAAAGAGGCAGGACTAAAAAGCACCAAAGCTACGTCACTCAAGTTTTTGAGGAACACTGGAAAGGGATTAAACGCTGAAGATGCTATAAGGGAGGAAGAGGGAGAGGAAAATATTGAGGGCAACAAAAAGGGACAGACCAAGAATGCCAAAGCTCAAATGAACAAACAAAAGGGATACTTGAAGCAGAAGGATTATACTAATTCCAAAATGAGATCGGTGGACATTGAAACATAAAGGAATGGAGAATTTTGTTGAAGGATTCCCGAAGGAGGTTGATAAAAGTGTGCAATTATTTGGGCTATTCAATCATCAGGCAAACATACAGGAGAGTCTGCAGAGGCCCCACTATTTATCCCAAAGGTTGTGTGGGGAAAGTGTACGGGAAGTTCAAGAGGTGCACAATTCAGGAAGGCAAATATCGAATCCAGCAGGGGACACGGTTGAATTAAATGTAGAAAGAGAAAGGGGTGAGAGCGAGGAGCGCAGGGGGCTTGAAGAGGTGAACAAGATAAGTCTGGTGTTCTCTGTCGAAGATGTTAGAAAGATAGTTAGAGATATCTTGAAATTAAAAAATGTGAGAGACCAACAAGGGAATAAAAAGGAAAGAAGGTGAAGAGGTGGAAGGGAGGGATGAGCAAGGGGAAGAGTCAAGAGGGAACAAGAAGGGGGAGGGGGAGGAAGGGAGGAAGGGAAAAGGAAAAAAAGGAATGGAATGAATAACAAATGAGAAACAACCAGAGGGGACAAGAGGGGGAGATACCTTGACATCAAAACTAACAATGCCTAAACACACTGAGGCTCAAAGTCTGATTTTGTATTAATTATTTGATGATGGAGGCCCAAACTTGTTACATAGGTCAGGTATTCTGGCACTATTTGAGGACATTCCAGCACTAAGATGAATTACCTCAGTTGACCTCCAACTCATGGACTTTATACATCCCCAGAGGTATGATTATGTAAGATTGATAATCTATTCACCTCTAGTAAGGAATATAATAATGAAGGAAGCAACAAGTTTACAAAAATATGGCTACAATGTTTGCAGTCTTTATTAATGAGAGGTATAAGCAGGAGAAAGTTAAGGAAAAGGAGGAGTATGATCACAAAGAGAAGGAGAGAGCGAACAGAGAGGAGTGGAGGATGAAACAGAACGGGGGTGAAGATCCAAATAGGAGGTGGTTAGCACTTATGCTAAAAGAGTCAATTGCTCAACTAAAATCTTTGAGTCAACCACTTTAGAAATGACACACTGAAAATTCTAAGTTGGAACACTAGGGGAAATAAGCATTTGCAGGGTAACATAAAAGTATGTGAAGAAATTAAACTCAATGATGTACTGTTTTTACAGGAGACATGGGCAACATCAAAGCTAACATGGGACGGGTACAACTCTGTTAGTATATGTGTGGTACGGCGGTAAAGGAGTGCCAAAGGGAGGTATTACAAAATCAGTAAAGATGGGAAAGGGGTTAGAAAGAAGGGAAGAATGGAGGATTACTGATAACATTCTAGGCATGGGGTGGAGGTAAAAGGTGTGAATGGAATAGTGGGCATCTTGCTGATTAACGTATACAGGACACAAGATGTTAACTTGGAGAAAGTGATTGATGAATAAAATCAGAAATTGGAGGAATGGCTTGGTTCACATGAGGGGGGAGATGTTATCCTAGCAGGAGATCTGAATGCTAATTGCAATATAGAAGATTCAGATATAATGGAGTGTTCGAAGAATGATTACATACAGGTTAGAAGGGTCAGGATGAAAATAATAGAAGGAGGTTTGTGGTTAAACTTTGCAGAGTATTGGGGGTTGATGCATCTGCACAATTACAGCCCTACATGGGCTGCAAGAGGTACTATCTCTGAGATAGATTACATCTTTACGACAAGTAATTTATTTGCAAGAATAAGGACATATGATATTAAGCAATCAGGGGTTAGTGATCATTCACAGCTACTGATGGAATTTGATTGGGTGAACAAATCCGAACAAGTGCATAGGAATTTAAGAGATCTATCAGTAAACAACAGAGGAAACCGTGTAAGATGGTCAGATAAGAAAGTAAACAGGTTTAACTCTAGTATGTTAAAAGAATTTGAGTCATGTGCGCTGGAGGTCAAAGTGGACAGATATTCTGGAGGAGGGTTGTCTGAATATTTTGAACCGAAGCTCAGAGAGCTGATATTCCAGGGTAGTAAAAAGGAACAACTAAGTAAGAAGAATAACCATGTATACAATTTAGAAGTAAAATAACGGAAAATGCTCTCCAAAGGGAGACAAGAAAAACATTGAAATCTCAGGAGAAAGGGGTAATTAAAGGAGAAATCATCAGGCTCCAAAGACACATAAAAACTAGCTGAAGCATGAGCGAGCTAGGCTCTTCCAGAATGACGTGAAAGAATGCTAGAAAGCATCAAAGGGAAAAACTCGAGGGCGTTTTGGGATCTAATTAATACAGCTGATGAAAAGAATTGGCTGGATTTGAGCAACCCGATTTCTGAGGAGACCTGGATTCATTATATACTAGAGACTTACAAATGCAGTGATATAAGTATCAAAGATGTAGATCAAGAGTGGGATTTGGACATCTCTGTAAATAACAGAGGCAAAAATAATGTGATATTAAAACAAAATCCTGGGTTATGGACGAAGATCTTCTGAATTGAATTTAGGGACATTTTGGATACTCATAAGATACCTGTTATGCGTAGAAGATCTTACATGGTTCCCATCTTTAAGAAGGGCTCTAGGCTCTTGCCCTCAAATTACAGAAAAATATCAATCATGGATGCAGACTCTAAAATGTTTGCCTCAATGGTCCTGGATAATATAAATGAATGGGGCGTGAACAACACCATTTTGGACTACAGGCAATTGGGGTTTCCTAAGGGCATTGGGACAGACTGTGGGGGATTGCTGATGAGTTGTTTACAGAACTCTGCCTGGTCATCTAGAAACTCAGTACTATATGTATTGTCAATGGACCTGAGTAAGGCCTTTGACATGGTGTACAGGAATCTACTATGGGAAAAACTGGACCGTTATGGAATCCCTAAGGGGTTACTGAGGATGGTTATATTTCTGTAGAAAGTTGAGGATAACCTGGATACCTCGCCTTATATAATAGATGAAAAAAGTTTGTATGTTCCACACAGGTTTGTGTTTTTGTTGGAGAGCGCTGCTTGGCGGCAGGCCTGTTAAGTTACTTGAAATTCCCTCAGACAGAGTGAGGGTGGGGATCTTAATGTCCCATGTGGTTGGTTCCAATCTAGAGCCCAACCCCCCTGTGATTATATTTCTGCACAACAAGTTGAAGGTACAGGTTAGACTAAACTCAGAAGGCCTTCTTCCAAGGGAGTTCAATAGAGTGAGAGGTATAAGGCAAGGGTTTATTCTGGGGCCTACCCTATATAATCTTTATGTGGCTGATGTAAGAGAGGTACTAGATAAAAACACCCTGGTCTCACCCAAAATTGGGGTACTTAAAGAAAATTGGGCATCATATGCCGACAACTCTTGCTCATAGACTCCTCACCTGTAGGTCTGCAAAGACTAATAGTGGACTTTGGTAATTATATGGCAGCAAGAAAACTAAAAATCAATCCCTCCAAGACAGTCATTATTAGAATAGACAAAGGAAAGGAGAAGGAATGCATAGGTGGAAGTGGTCCTGGAACAGTACTGTTCTACCCGCAAAAAAGAATGCCCAATTTTTAGGATATCCTATTATTGCAAAATTCAGGAAGTTATTCTATACAAATTATCTAAAAACAAAGGTTAGGGGTCAAATGTGGCAAATTGACTCTAAATTTGGAAAGCATTTGCTCACCCCTTGCAGAGAATTCTACAAAAGTAAAGTGTTACCAATTATTTGTTACGGCTAGAATTCTGGCCAAAAGAACGAGAGGACGATAGAGCTTATCAGATACGAAATAGGGCTGCAATCAATCCCTAGTCTATTTGAATGGAAGAAACTCTGCCTGCTGAGCAAATGTGAGACCTCATGTGAAGGGTCATTATATCAACTGCTAGGAACAAATGACACAGTAGAGTTTACGAGGAATTTAAGAGATGAGTGTGGAATAATTTTGGGAAAGTTGGGCCTCTCTATGGAAGTATTGAAAACCAACCCGAATAAGGTACAAAAAACAAACAGAGGTATGGATTGGGAAAGGAATAGGCGGGGGAGCTCCTAGTCGAGGGTCTATCTCCACAAACAATTCCAGGTGAAATGGAATCTTATCTATCGCAAATGTCCATGTAATAAGGTATAAATGTGCTTTATGAGAATTAGACTGAATGTGTTGCCTACAAAAGAATTTAACTTCATTCAAAAACAAGAAGATGGAGAGAGAGGTATTTATAGACACTGTAAAAATTAATGTGAAATTGAATCATTATTCCAACTACTAGTAGGATGTCGATGCTTCTGCCTACTAGGCTTCATTACTTTGGTGATTTTGTAAACCCAGAATGGGTCGATATCCCTTGGTTAATGTTGTTGCACATGGAATCAATGTTACTGAAGCTAAGCATTTTGACTTATTTAAAAAATGTCTGTAAATTAGAGTAAAAAACAAAGAATGTGAAATCTTGTGATAGGACAAGGTCTATACCGAGTATTCTGTAATCAATGACTATGATAATGCTTGTAAAAACATAGCTCTTATTATATAATCTCTTCTGTTGTGGCTGTGGTTGTGGAATGGACTCTTGTTGTCACTCACTTGAGCTAAAAGTACTAGCGTTTACCAAAATGGTGGAAAATATAGTAAAGAATGAAGAATAGGAAAATTGTAAGGTGATTGTTTATACACAATATTTAAGGATCAAGGATAATGTTAATGCTTATAGGAATGTAGGCCTGTTTTACATATTTCATTTTTTTTGCGTGCAAAAAAACAGAATGGTTTTAACTCATGTAAATATCTCTGGGAGATAATGTTTAATAATGTTTTATTGTAAAGGTTTTTATAAACCATATACAAATAAAGGAAACACATACATTACATCGTTCGCTGGATAAATGGATAGAACCTGATAATATGGACCAGAAAAAATGGAATAGTGCCCTGACAATGGGGTGAAACATCCATTGGGACTTAATAATAAGAATTCTCTGTCTAGTAAATCCTGTGAACAGGACATTGGAGATATGATGTCTCTTAATGACCAACCACCACCTCCCCAAAGTCAAGGTCAGTAAGCATTTGGAGTGTACTACCTCTAACAACTGGGGGAGGCAGGGAAAGGGTGATCCTTGTAGCCTGCTGTCTCAGCGAAGGCAATGGTGGAGGGGCCCAGTAGGAGTCAGAAGTGTACTAAATATATGAAAATTGTGGAGCGAGAGCCCTCTGTAAATGGCCCCTTTTTGAATAGGTCTAGACTGTTGCAAATGCTTGACCTTGTCCCAGACTTAAGTGGCCTTATTACGTCTTATATACATAGTGTTGGACTGCCTATATACGATAGCAATATGAATTGGGTAGTGGTTTCATTAATATCAGTCATCGTGTCTGAGCGTATCTGTAAACATGTGAAACCCCTGTATGACTTAGGGTTTGAGGTGTTTGTCTTCCATCCCTGAAAGGATGGGCTGCAGTCTGAATTTATGGGCACTCAATTGTGTGAGGGAATGTGAGGTGTGTGGGGTGAAATGGGTGGTGCCCATGTCCAAACTTTAATACGCAATCGTAAAAGAATGCCTGATATATAGACCAGGGAAGTGGAAAGCCACGATTGAACTTCTGTACATTTAGCTAGCCACTATTCGTTTTTATTATTGAACACCTGTTGCCACCGTGCATTCTTGGCAAATTCCGTTGGCATAAAGAAACCATTGATGCCACGATACCACATTGCCCTTGGGCTGATGCGCGCTTTACAAATCCGAATAAATAAATTGATTTCTCACTGGTTTTGCCTACAGGAATCTTGGCTGACCTCTACTTTCACCCCTTGATGGTTACTCTGTGCTCTTTCGCCTATCCATTCCTCCTGCTCTTGGTCGTCCAAGAGGGGCGGAGGGGGTTGTGTACTGGTGTTAGATCTGAGTGTGCCCTCACCCCTTTTGATAATTCGGTAGAGGATCTCAACTTTTTAGCAGCAACTGTAATAGGCCTCCTAGGAAAATCTAGACGTAGATTGGTTGCAACTATTTATGATCCGCCTGGGGAAAGAACAGAGTGACTTATGGAAATAGTATTGGACACTTTCCAGGCTTGGTTGACACTGTGTGGAGATGGGGGAATTATCTTTATCAGAGACCTTAATGTTAACTGTCGTAAGCAATATCTATCTGGTAAAACAGATAATTTGTCATTACAATCGGCTAGGCGCACCAGAGAGTGGCACCAACTATTGGTAGAATATGATCCCACGCCTTGCGAGTACCCGCTTCTGAACCTGATTTTACCTGGTCTAATGGTACTTCTTCTAGTCAAATTGATTTTGTATTTGTTAATTCTATCATATTGCTATTAGCGCCATGGTTGCCGCTGGTATTTTACCGTGTCCGCCTTGGTGGATGGCGGAATTACCGCGCTACTCCAAGGTGAGCCGGGGCGGTAATTCCCCATTCACCAAGGCACTTCCCCATTCCCATTTTTGCCCCCGTAGGGCTCAATGGGAATGGGGAAGGAGCTAATTACGGTACCGCAAATTGCGGTACCGTAATTAGCACCAAGGTCCCTTTGCGGGCCCGTTCCTTAACAGCTGCTAAAACCAGCCGTTGAGGTCGGGTCCGGCAAAGGGACCTGGTAGTAAGGGGGTAAGGGTTTACCGGTACCGGTGCCCTTACCGGTACGGTAAACCCTCACCACATTCCGTGTAATGAGGTCTCTCTTTTGCGCAAGCACCAATCTGGGTTTAGAAAGGGTTTTAATACCTCTCACTCCATTTGGATACTTCAGACCTTTGTTTCGGATGCTTTTCATGGTTCAGGGACTTTGCTGCATATCTACTTTGTATATTACAGCACAGCCTTGGACAGCGTTAATCGCCTGAGATTATGGGAGAATCTGGAGACTTGGAGCATCGACCATTCATTACTGTATTTTATAAAACTCCTATACTGGGATACAAATGTGCAAGTCAGACTCTCAGAGGCTGGAGCACTATCAGGACACTTTCCCACAAATGTGGGCCTTAAGCAGGGCTGCTCCTGAGCAACGCAGCTCTATAATCCTGATGTGTCTGATTAGTCCTGGCTTTAAAAGCCGCAAACATTTTCCTCCTCTATATGGTCCTCTAATGCCTCTTAATTCAGAAGTGTCCTTGTTAAAGTCTCCTTCTTGGAGAATTTAACATCCAAATCGATGTCTCGTGTTCTTCCCCAGGACACACAGAAAACTGCTCTCCTAAGCAGCCCTGAGTACATGCTTTCCAAACTTGATTCCCTCACCCCGTGTCCTCATCTTACTCGATCGCTACTCTGCCTTTGACATGGTACACCGTACCATCTTTTTCAACTGTTTCCATGATAACCGTGGTCGACCCTCCCTTTTCCAACTTGGGTCCTTCCTCTACTCTATCTCTATCTGCTTGTTCTCCACCTATTCCCTGCTGATCTGCTTACTGAAACTGTGCTGGTTGTCAGGATACTGTCTGAACCGGCTACCCTTTCATCTTGGGGCCAGGTCCCCTCCCCGCCAGTTGCCCACCAGCACTGCTCCCCTGACAACACTTGCACTGTGGGACTGTTTCTGTTACCCTACAGCACTCTAAAAGCAATTGACACCTGTTGTTCGCACTTACCCTTGCACTTTTCACCTGCTGTCCGTGATTTTTATTTATTGGATTCCTTTATTTTCTTGGACAGTATATCCTATGCACTCCACTGGCCCCTCCACCTTTCCCACTGCACTTTTAACCTTGCCCCCCTTTCCTTTTGCGCTTTTGCGACATCAATGTCATCTGGACTAGTAAGATCTTTGGGCCTCATTACGACCCTTGCGTTGGACCATGGTGCAATTAGCACCATGGTCCATGCCGGATTCCGCCATGGTGGATGGCGGAATTACCGCCCCATTACAAGGTTGGCGGGGCAGTAATTCCCCATTCACCATGGCCCCTTCCCCATTCCCATTTTTGGCCCATAGGGCACAATGGGAATGGGGAAGGCGCTAATTACGGCACCGTAAATTACGGTGCCGTAATTAGCAGCAAGATCGCTTAGCGCCTTGGACTTTAACGCCTGCAAAAAGCAGGCGTTAAAGTGTGAATCTGGCGTTAAGGGTTTAACGGTGCTGCAGCCTTTTACGGCGCCGTTAACCCCTTAACGCCAGGGTTGTAATGAGGCCCCTTTGTGTCTGTCTTCCTTCTGTCTCCTCTTCATGCTTCGAAGCACTTGTGCATATGTGCATTATAAATGACATATCATATCATCATATGGTATAGTGGTCTGTTTTGTATAGACACAAAAGGAATCCTAGGTAACACAAGGCTCTCAGTGCTTTGTGCTATCGGTTTTACTTACCTTTACTTACCGCTCACTGGAAGTTTTCAGATTTTGAAAACTGATCTGCCGTGAAGGGCACACACTACTGCAATAGTGGGAACCAATTCCTCATTGCCCCAGGCCCCTTCCTGACTTCATACTGCCTTCCCCTGAAGATATGCTTTTCACTTGACAGTCGCAATTGCGTGACTTTGCGCACTGCTGCAATGTTGAGCACAAGGCTACAGACTTCTCAGGTCCTTGTTTGAAAATCAGGTGAAAGAATCTGCAAAATTGGCTAACTCATCTGTGCTTACCCTATGCACACGCACAGCCGATTGAGACAAGGCATAGTCAGATCATGAATACAAATAACTGGGTATGGGCAAGCAATGTGACCTGTCAGTCTTGAACATAGATAAGGCTGCCTCAGGAGGGATAGATAGTGTGAACGGCTGCCCCATGTTACGCTCAGAACCTAATGAATACAAACCTCTTATGAAAGAAACAAAGAGATAGGTTGCAGTGTTGAACAGGGTAAAGTTTATTCCGAAATTAAAAAATAATCAACAAAGGTAGATGCTGTTCGTGAACGTTGAGACTCCAGATCTAATGCTATTGCCCATGGAAAGGCCACAGCATTGTGAATGACATCACATATAGGTTCATAATCTGCACTAGTTATGGGTGAGACAGTATTCAAGATCGCGCGGCATTGGTCGATGCCAGCCAACAATTTGTTTATTTGTCTTGTGTTGTTCGAAAGCCATGTGCGCCTGCTTTGCTCGGTGCTCCATGGAGTAAAGATCAGTTTGTGGGATGATGCTTGTGGTGAAAGAAGAAATTCATCAGTTCGCACTGAGGCATTTGATCCGGTATATTTTAATATTGTGGCATTCATTCCCAAAAACGTAAGCTACCAAACATAAGCTCTGAAAACAAGCTTCAATTGTTGTGTGACCTTGGAATGAAGGGAGCAAACACCAGGCTAGAAGGACAGACGCTGTGGAATACATGCAAAAATTATAACATTTACTAGCATGAAAGTGGATATTGGAACATTTAGTTTCAAATTATGCAAACCATTGTTCAGAGCAGACACTGCGCGTTACGCCTAGAGAATGGATCAACCAAACATAATTTAAGATTAACTTACATAAGATTTTTGCTTTAAGAAAGGGGAAATTGTTGCATATTGGAGAATTTAGCGACGTGCTAAAATGTCATTTTGACGTAAAGAGTGGACAGAATACGGTGTGCCGTATACCGCGCCTTATTTAAAATACTGAGTGCATAACTTGCGGTTTATTCATAAGTCTACTAATAATTGTTATTGGTGTTTTGGTTAAGTCGGGGTGAGTAAAGGTTGGGATTCTTGGCCTGTATTGATTATTGACATTGTGATGGGTTGTTAGTTTGAGCATATTGTGATTTACTCATAGATGAGACAAAAGCACTACCTGTATGCAGGCTAGTGATATCTAAACCACTTCGTCCCATGGAATATCGGGGTGTGCAATCAAGGTTGTATTATTGATAGGGCCGGTGTCAGAACATTTTCCAAGGGTAATTGGTTTGCTTTTCTATAGATAACATTCCCAGTTCTGTTACAATGCCATCTGTCTGTTGTCCCATTTCTGGGTCACTTTATCCATACCTTTGGGAGCTATACCGACCGACTTCTCAGCGCTAACCTTTCATGCACATCGTAGTCTAAAATAGTCCCTCACATTGTCTGTGTGTGTTCATTGTGTGTGGATTGTGTTTGTTATTTTGTTTCATCCGTTGCAGAATTACAACATAAATTAGTATAAAGAACGGATACTAAAATATATTTTTATTCTTTTATCTACACAGCCACATTGTCCCGTTTTGCGAATTCCATGGTTTCCAGATACCGACAGATGGTGTGTTCAGCCAGCAGTGGCAGATAGGCCTACACTGATGGATTTCCATGACGCTGATATGGGATGATCGCCCGGGACCGATATGCCCTTTGGCGGTACCAGTGACAAGGAGCAACCTGTCATCGTTTACGGTGTGGCAAGAATCTGATGCATCGAATTCACATCTTCTCCTGTAAGATACACCATGTGTGTCATTTTAAACACTTGCAATCCGAGCCTGAGGTCACAACAACCGTTGGTGGTTCATCGCAATCAGTGGCTCTCAATTTGGTTTTTGGAGCGTTCTTTGATAAATAAAAGCACTTGCGAAATTGCAGATTGATGATTTTTTGTATAAAGTTATTGGGAGCAAATTCGATGTGGGACGCCCTGTGAGAGTGTGTTGATTTTACGTGTTCTGTGTCAACTGACGTTAAAACATGCATGATGACTGGGTGAGTTTGGCTACGCTGCCCACTAACGTCATGAAAATAGGTGGAGCATATTATTTGGAATAATGATGTCAGCTTCAGGGGCGGGGGATATGATTTAGTGCTGCAGGGGTGCTTGAACTTAGGGCGATTGATCCACGGTTAAGCATAGCACAAGATAGCCGCGCCTGACTACGTGTTTTCACATGTGTAGACGTGAGAAAAAAAAACAAGGTAAGATGCATAGGAACGTTTTTTCCGATCGATCACTGTATGCTGAAAAACACATGCCCGAACGATCGGGACAATAATATTTTTGAGTGCACTACCCCTTTAAGAGGGTTGTGGCCTCAGAAAATAAGCAGAGAAAAGTGGGATGGAATAATATGACAACAGAGGGTGCAAGAGTCCTAACCATTATACACCCATTTTGCTGATGCTCTTTTGGATATAAACAGACTGCATGCTTTAATACACTGAACTCCTGTGCATGTGTTATAAATTATTCCCCCACAGTCTAATTTAACAAGTTGTGGGAAAGCGATAAATATCTCATAACCAGTTAAGTTTAAGGTTGCTGTACACTGACGCACCGCCTGTATTTATATGTGGAACGGTAGTGCATGAACAGCAAAGCTGATGACTGCATAAAGCGAGGAGCGAGGGTTATTTGTATGTAAGTTATAGAGGGAGTGCAGGAAGAAAGACTGGATTCACGGAGGGGTACATTAAAAGGAGTCTAGTAGCACAGTTATTATTGACTGGTGTAATGTGCAAAGTGCAGACACTATTACTATCTATCGTTTAAAGTGTGCAAACAGTTACTAGCTACAAATCACAATAGGTTGGTGTTAAGAGTGACAACTTGTACAAAAGTGACGCTGTGTACAAAAAGCAATTGGTTGAAGGTGAAAATAATGGCAAGTTGGTATTTTATTTAAACACAAGGCTGTGGAAAGCAAAATAATGAAAAGGTGTTACAAAAGCAAATTAGAGTGAAAGCGGAAGGGGGCGGACAGGGCTGGTTGCTCTCTTGAGGGTTCACCTTTTTTTTTTTTGATCAAATGTTGTGTTCACGACTGAACAGTGCTAGCATTAAATATAAATTACTAGTAAATATAGTGTTCACATTTGGGCCATTAGTCATAGTGAATCCCTCTTAAAAGGTTGCAGCAAAGAAGTAATTAAAGAACCGGATGTATTGCAGAATTAGATACATACAGGAAAGAGTTATTTGAAGACGTTACGGGTAAACATAAGGAATGAGGAAAAGAATTATCAGTTCAAGGAAGGACACAGTACTTGCCCCCCTGGTTTTTACAACTAGGATGAGTACGCTAGCATGAACTTTAGCAATGCCTCTGCCTCAATAACTGGATAACAAGTCAAGGTCAAAGGATGAAGAAGGGGAGAAGGGGGAGACTGAGGGTACAGATGCCCAAATGATTGAAGTCTTACAGGAAACTGAAGATGGGGGTGGTAGGAGTGCAGATGGAGAACCAGGGCACTCACAGTCACTATACGAAGAGGAGGGGGGGGACTGATCATCTTTTGAGTGTTAGGGAGGTACTGAGAGAAGGGGGGGAGGGAGAGGGAGACCTCAATGGGTCTCTGATGAACACACTGCTGATATTCTCAAAAGGGGTTATAACCCAAATGGCAAGAATGGTGAAACCAATCAACTTGGATGAAGGGGAGGAGAGAGAGGGTGAGGAGGACCTAAGTAATGGGAATTCTGACAAAAAATTGATACTACTGACATTGTTGAATACAAGATCTTGGGTAAAGAATGAATTAAAAGAACAAACAGGGTGTTTAAGAGGTATATTGGAAAGATTGACTAATATAGAACAAATAATGCATTCTGAAGGGCGAGAAAAGGAGGTAGGAATCGGAAATGAGGAGAGAAGGGCTAAAGTGGCAGAGGGTAAAAGGGAGGGATTATTTAAAGGAGGGAAAGCAGCTGATGGAGAAGTGATGGAAATCCAAGATGAAAGACCTGAAGAGAAAGGGACATCAGGGGAGGTGGTGGATTCAATGAGTAATGTAGTACCAAAAAACTCAAGGAAAAGGGAAAAAAAGAAAGTGAGAATGCTAAAAGAGGCAGGACTAAAAAGCACCAAAGCTACGTCACTCAAGTTTTTGAGGAACACTGGAAAGGGATTAAACGCTGAAGATGCTATAAGGGAGGAAGAGGGAGAGGAAAATATTGAGGGCAACAAAAAGGGACAGACCAAGAATGCCAAAGCTCAAATGAACAAACAAAAGGGATACTTGAAGCAGAAGGATTATACTAATTCCAAAATGAGATCGGTGGACATTGAAACATAAAGGAATGGAGAATTTTGTTGAAGGATTCCCGAAGGAGGTTGATAAAAGTGTGCAATTATTTGGGCTATTCAATCATCAGGCAAACATACAGGAGAGTCTGCAGAGGCCCCACTATTTATCCCAAAGGTTGTGTGGGGAAAGTGTACGGGAAGTTCAAGAGGTGCACAATTCAGGAAGGCAAATATCGAATCCAGCAGGGGACACGGTTGAATTAAATGTAGAAAGAGAAAGGGGTGAGAGCGAGGAGCGCAGGGGGCTTGAAGAGGTGAACAAGATAAGTCTGGTGTTCTCTGTCGAAGATGTTAGAAAGATAGTTAGAGATATCTTGAAATTAAAAAATGTGAGAGACCAACAAGGGAATAAAAAGGAAAGAAGGTGAAGAGGTGGAAGGGAGGGATGAGCAAGGGGAAGAGTCAAGAGGGAACAAGAAGGGGGAGGGGGAGGAAGGGAGGAAGGGAAAAGGAAAAAAAGGAATGGAATGAATAACAAATGAGAAACAACCAGAGGGGACAAGAGGGGGAGATACCTTGACATCAAAACTAACAATGCCTAAACACACTGAGGCTCAAAGTCTGATTTTGTATTAATTATTTGATGATGGAGGCCCAAACTTGTTACATAGGTCAGGTATTCTGGCACTATTTGAGGACATTCCAGCACTAAGATGAATTACCTCAGTTGACCTCCAACTCATGGACTTTATACATCCCCAGAGGTATGATTATGTAAGATTGATAATCTATTCACCTCTAGTAAGGAATATAATAATGAAGGAAGCAACAAGTTTACAAAAATATGGCTACAATGTTTGCAGTCTTTATTAATGAGAGGTATAAGCAGGAGAAAGTTAAGGAAAAGGAGGAGTATGATCACAAAGAGAAGGAGAGAGCGAACAGAGAGGAGTGGAGGATGAAACAGAACGGGGGTGAAGATCCAAATAGGAGGTGGTTAGCACTTATGCTAAAAGAGTCAATTGCTCAACTAAAATCTTTGAGTCAACCACTTTAGAAATGACACACTGAAAATTCTAAGTTGGAACACTAGGGGAAATAAGCATTTGCAGGGTAACATAAAAGTATGTGAAGAAATTAAACTCAATGATGTACTGTTTTTACAGGAGACATGGGCAACATCAAAGCTAACATGGGACGGGTACAACTCTGTTAGTATATGTGTGGTACGGCGGTAAAGGAGTGCCAAAGGGAGGTATTACAAAATCAGTAAAGATGGGAAAGGGGTTAGAAAGAAGGGAAGAATGGAGGATTACTGATAACATTCTAGGCATGGGGTGGAGGTAAAAGGTGTGAATGGAATAGTGGGCATCTTGCTGATTAACGTATACAGGACACAAGATGTTAACTTGGAGAAAGTGATTGATGAATAAAATCAGAAATTGGAGGAATGGCTTGGTTCACATGAGGGGGGAGATGTTATCCTAGCAGGAGATCTGAATGCTAATTGCAATATAGAAGATTCAGATATAATGGAGTGTTCGAAGAATGATTACATACAGGTTAGAAGGGTCAGGATGAAAATAATAGAAGGAGGTTTGTGGTTAAACTTTGCAGAGTATTGGGGGTTGATGCATCTGCACAATTACAGCCCTACATGGGCTGCAAGAGGTACTATCTCTGAGATAGATTACATCTTTACGACAAGTAATTTATTTGCAAGAATAAGGACATATGATATTAAGCAATCAGGGGTTAGTGATCATTCACAGCTACTGATGGAATTTGATTGGGTGAACAAATCCGAACAAGTGCATAGGAATTTAAGAGATCTATCAGTAAACAACAGAGGAAACCGTGTAAGATGGTCAGATAAGAAAGTAAACAGGTTTAACTCTAGTATGTTAAAAGAATTTGAGTCATGTGCGCTGGAGGTCAAAGTGGACAGATATTCTGGAGGAGGGTTGTCTGAATATTTTGAACCGAAGCTCAGAGAGCTGATATTCCAGGGTAGTAAAAAGGAACAACTAAGTAAGAAGAATAACCATGTATACAATTTAGAAGTAAAATAACGGAAAATGCTCTCCAAAGGGAGACAAGAAAAACATTGAAATCTCAGGAGAAAGGGGTAATTAAAGGAGAAATCATCAGGCTCCAAAGACACATAAAAACTAGCTGAAGCATGAGCGAGCTAGGCTCTTCCAGAATGACGTGAAAGAATGCTAGAAAGCATCAAAGGGAAAAACTCGAGGGCGTTTTGGGATCTAATTAATACAGCTGATGAAAAGAATTGGCTGGATTTGAGCAACCCGATTTCTGAGGAGACCTGGATTCATTATATACTAGAGACTTACAAATGCAGTGATATAAGTATCAAAGATGTAGATCAAGAGTGGGATTTGGACATCTCTGTAAATAACAGAGGCAAAAATAATGTGATATTAAAACAAAATCCTGGGTTATGGACGAAGATCTTCTGAATTGAATTTAGGGACATTTTGGATACTCATAAGATACCTGTTATGCGTAGAAGATCTTACATGGTTCCCATCTTTAAGAAGGGCTCTAGGCTCTTGCCCTCAAATTACAGAAAAATATCAATCATGGATGCAGACTCTAAAATGTTTGCCTCAATGGTCCTGGATAATATAAATGAATGGGGCGTGAACAACACCATTTTGGACTACAGGCAATTGGGGTTTCCTAAGGGCATTGGGACAGACTGTGGGGGATTGCTGATGAGTTGTTTACAGAACTCTGCCTGGTCATCTAGAAACTCAGTACTATATGTATTGTCAATGGACCTGAGTAAGGCCTTTGACATGGTGTACAGGAATCTACTATGGGAAAAACTGGACCGTTATGGAATCCCTAAGGGGTTACTGAGGATGGTTATATTTCTGTAGAAAGTTGAGGATAACCTGGATACCTCGCCTTATATAATAGATGAAAAAAGTTTGTATGTTCCACACAGGTTTGTGTTTTTGTTGGAGAGCGCTGCTTGGCGGCAGGCCTGTTAAGTTACTTGAAATTCCCTCAGACAGAGTGAGGGTGGGGATCTTAATGTCCCATGTGGTTGGTTCCAATCTAGAGCCCAACCCCCCTGTGATTATATTTCTGCACAACAAGTTGAAGGTACAGGTTAGACTAAACTCAGAAGGCCTTCTTCCAAGGGAGTTCAATAGAGTGAGAGGTATAAGGCAAGGGTTTATTCTGGGGCCTACCCTATATAATCTTTATGTGGCTGATGTAAGAGAGGTACTAGATAAAAACACCCTGGTCTCACCCAAAATTGGGGTACTTAAAGAAAATTGGGCATCATATGCCGACAACTCTTGCTCATAGACTCCTCACCTGTAGGTCTGCAAAGACTAATAGTGGACTTTGGTAATTATATGGCAGCAAGAAAACTAAAAATCAATCCCTCCAAGACAGTCATTATTAGAATAGACAAAGGAAAGGAGAAGGAATGCATAGGTGGAAGTGGTCCTGGAACAGTACTGTTCTACCCGCAAAAAAGAATGCCCAATTTTTAGGATATCCTATTATTGCAAAATTCAGGAAGTTATTCTATACAAATTATCTAAAAACAAAGGTTAGGGGTCAAATGTGGCAAATTGACTCTAAATTTGGAAAGCATTTGCTCACCCCTTGCAGAGAATTCTACAAAAGTAAAGTGTTACCAATTATTTGTTACGGCTAGAATTCTGGCCAAAAGAACGAGAGGACGATAGAGCTTATCAGATACGAAATAGGGCTGCAATCAATCCCTAGTCTATTTGAATGGAAGAAACTCTGCCTGCTGAGCAAATGTGAGACCTCATGTGAAGGGTCATTATATCAACTGCTAGGAACAAATGACACAGTAGAGTTTACGAGGAATTTAAGAGATGAGTGTGGAATAATTTTGGGAAAGTTGGGCCTCTCTATGGAAGTATTGAAAACCAACCCGAATAAGGTACAAAAAACAAACAGAGGTATGGATTGGGAAAGGAATAGGCGGGGGAGCTCCTAGTCGAGGGTCTATCTCCACAAACAATTCCAGGTGAAATGGAATCTTATCTATCGCAAATGTCCATGTAATAAGGTATAAATGTGCTTTATGAGAATTAGACTGAATGTGTTGCCTACAAAAGAATTTAACTTCATTCAAAAACAAGAAGATGGAGAGAGAGGTATTTATAGACACTGTAAAAATTAATGTGAAATTGAATCATTATTCCAACTACTAGTAGGATGTCGATGCTTCTGCCTACTAGGCTTCATTACTTTGGTGATTTTGTAAACCCAGAATGGGTCGATATCCCTTGGTTAATGTTGTTGCACATGGAATCAATGTTACTGAAGCTAAGCATTTTGACTTATTTAAAAAATGTCTGTAAATTAGAGTAAAAAACAAAGAATGTGAAATCTTGTGATAGGACAAGGTCTATACCGAGTATTCTGTAATCAATGACTATGATAATGCTTGTAAAAACATAGCTCTTATTATATAATCTCTTCTGTTGTGGCTGTGGTTGTGGAATGGACTCTTGTTGTCACTCACTTGAGCTAAAAGTACTAGCGTTTACCAAAATGGTGGAAAATATAGTAAAGAATGAAGAATAGGAAAATTGTAAGGTGATTGTTTATACACAATATTTAAGGATCAAGGATAATGTTAATGCTTATAGGAATGTAGGCCTGTTTTACATATTTCATTTTTTTTGCGTGCAAAAAAACAGAATGGTTTTAACTCATGTAAATATCTCTGGGAGATAATGTTTAATAATGTTTTATTGTAAAGGTTTTTATAAACCATATACAAATAAAGGAAACACATACATTACATCGTTCGCTGGATAAATGGATAGAACCTGATAATATGGACCAGAAAAAATGGAATAGTGCCCTGACAATGGGGTGAAACATCCATTGGGACTTAATAATAAGAATTCTCTGTCTAGTAAATCCTGTGAACAGGACATTGGAGATATGATGTCTCTTAATGACCAACCACCACCTCCCCAAAGTCAAGGTCAGTAAGCATTTGGAGTGTACTACCTCTAACAACTGGGGGAGGCAGGGAAAGGGTGATCCTTGTAGCCTGCTGTCTCAGCGAAGGCAATGGTGGAGGGGCCCAGTAGGAGTCAGAAGTGTACTAAATATATGAAAATTGTGGAGCGAGAGCCCTCTGTAAATGGCCCCTTTTTGAATAGGTATAGACTGTTGCAAATGCTTGACCTTGTCCCAGACTTAAGTGGCCTTATTACGTCTTATATACATAGTGTTGGACTGCCTATATACGATAGCAATATGAATTGGGTAGTGGTTTCATTAATATCAGTCATCGTGTCTGAGCGTATCTGTAAACATGTGAAACCCCTGTATGACTTAGGGTTTGAGGTGTTTGTCTTCCATCCCTGAAAGGATGGGCTGCAGTCTGAATTTATGGGCACTCAATTGTGTGAGGGAATGTGAGGTGTGTGGGGTGAAATGGGTGGTGCCCATGTCCAAACTTTAATACGCAATCGTAAAAGAATGCCTGATATATAGACCAGGGAAGTGGAAAGCCACGATTGAACTTCTGTACATTTAGCTAGCCACTATTCGTTTTTATTATTGAACACCTGTTGCCACCGTGCATTCTTGGCAAATTCCGTTGGCATAAAGAAACCATTGATGCCACGATACCACATTGCCCTTGGGCTGATGCGCGCTTTACAAATCCGAATAAATAAATTGATTTCTCACTGGTTTTGCCTACAGGAATCTTGGCTGACCTCTACTTTCACCCCTTGATGGTTACTCTGTGCTCTTTCGCCTATCCATTCCTCCTGCTCTTGGTCGTCCAAGAGGGGCGGAGGGGGTTGTGTACTGGTGTTAGATCTGAGTGTGCCCTCACCCCTTTTGATAATTCGGTAGAGGATCTCAACTTTTTAGCAGCAACTGTAATAGGCCTCCTAGGAAAATCTAGACGTAGATTGGTTGCAACTATTTATGATCCGCCTGGGGAAAGAACAGAGTGACTTATGGAAATAGTATTGGACACTTTCCAGGCTTGGTTGACACTGTGTGGAGATGGGGGAATTATCTTTATCAGAGACCTTAATGTTAACTGTCGTAAGCAATATCTATCTGGTAAAACAGATAATTTGTCATTACAATCGGCTAGGCGCACCAGAGAGTGGCACCAACTATTGGTAGAATATGATCCCACGCCTTGCGAGTACCCGCTTCTGAACCTGATTTTACCTGGTCTAATGGTACTTCTTCTAGTCAAATTGATTTTGTATTTGTTAATTCTATCATATTGCTATTAGCGCCATGGTTGCCGCTGGTATTTTACCGTGTCCGCCTTGGTGGATGGCGGAATTACCGCGCTACTCCAAGGTGAGCCGGGGCGGTAATTCCCCATTCACCAAGGCACTTCCCCATTCCCATTTTTGCCCCCGTAGGGCTCAATGGGAATGGGGAAGGAGCTAATTACGGTACCGCAAATTGCGGTACCGTAATTAGCACCAAGGTCCCTTTGCGGGCCCGTTCCTTAACAGCTGCTAAAACCAGCCGTTGAGGTCGGGTCCGGCAAAGGGACCTGGTAGTAAGGGGGTAAGGGTTTACCGGTACCGGTGCCCTTACCGGTACGGTAAACCCTCACCACATTCCGTGTAATGAGGTCTCTCTTTTGCGCAAGCACCAATCTGGGTTTAGAAAGGGTTTTAATACCTCTCACTCCATTTGGATACTTCAGACCTTTGTTTCGGATGCTTTTCATGGTTCAGGGACTTTGCTGCATATCTACTTTGTATATTACAGCACAGCCTTGGACAGCGTTAATCGCCTGAGATTATGGGAGAATCTGGAGACTTGGAGCATCGACCATTCATTACTGTATTTTATAAAACTCCTATACTGGGATACAAATGTGCAAGTCAGACTCTCAGAGGCTGGAGCACTATCAGGACACTTTCCCACAAATGTGGGCCTTAAGCAGGGCTGCTCCTGAGCAACGCAGCTCTATAATCCTGATGTGTCTGATTAGTCCTGGCTTTAAAAGCCGCAAACATTTTCCTCCTCTATATGGCAGTTGTAAGATTAATGTATGCAGATGATACAGTAATTATGGACAGAATGGCAATTGGACTGCAGCAGTCTTTGTTCGCTTTGTAAAATTATTCCAAAATAAACAACCTGACGATAAATATTAGAAAGACTAAAATGATGACTTGTGGTGTAAGGGCCTATGGGAGTGGTTCCACCACCTGGATGTTGAACCAGGATCGTCTAGAACAAGTCCTTGTCTACAAGTATCTCAGCTCGATTATATATGCATTGTCTTCTTTTTCCCTTTTAGGGAAACATTTCATGACCAGGTCTTGGTGCAAATGGCTGGTGTGAAGAAAGGTTATCTCACAAAATGGAGGTCAATCAATTGAGGCGATGTGTATTGCGTATAGGGTGTCTGTGATACCAAGTATCTTATATGCTTTGGAAGTTGTCCCCCATAAGTCTGTCATTGGTTTACTGAAAATAGAGGCATAAATCCTTTGCTCATTGCTGAACCTATGCAGTGCAGTACCTGTGGAGACCTTGAGATACAATTGGAATGCTACTGACTCTCTCCTATATAACACCCAGGCATATATTGATCGTCTTATTAGTAGTACATGTTTTAGAGATTTAGAATCCCTGGTGAAAAGTCACTGCCAGGACATTAATCTTTTTTGTCACTGGGCCCAGGTTGTTCCCTTATTCTTGGCGAACGTGGGGCATAAATCGAGAGTGTGGGACCAGACAACGTCTCTGGGCAGGTTGGCAGAGCTGCACAAATATGCAGTCTATACACACCACGGGCTATTTGGGGATTCTCTGAGGAGATGCTGTCAAATGAGAAATTATATCGTGCCTCCTATTGCAGTGAATATATGTATATTGGCCTACGCCAAGCTGCTTGTAAGCACTTGCGAAGAAATCCGCGTTGCAAGGTCCTGACCTTAAAATCAATGTAAGCCGCCATTTTAGGTAAATCCGCCATTTTAGGATTGCTTTGTAAAGTCACCCTGTGAGTTAAAATGGTGGACGATGTCATTCCGAAATACAACATGGCCGTTTTGACCTCTGCATGTAGCTAATATGTAACTTGCCTGCAGGCCACTTGTTGAGGTCGTGACCTGAGAGCTTGTCCTTCGTTGACCTGTGTGTAAAGGATTATTTGTGCAATGAAACTAATCCGCGAGCATATGTTGAGAACAATGTATTAAAATACTGAACGTAGAACAATCGTTTAACTACATAGTATTAATGTTTTAGAAGACCTGCATAGGAAATCCCAGAATACACAGGTGCTGCTTAGGCTTGTTGATATATGTATTAAACGCAAACCAGTTACATGTGGATAAGCAAACTCGGCATGAACCCTAGATCAATAATGTATTAGAGGAATATTAACCCGGAGTAGGGTTGGACATCGTGTTCGCAAATAGTATAAAACAACAATGAATTCTAATGTACAGCGTCTCTCACTGAATACACCGAACCACGCTGGAGTTCGCTGTGTTGCACTGAGGGTCGATAGCTATCTGATTTTGTTTTGTTCTTTGTAACTGAATTCAGTATAAATGAAAGTGCTTTGTATGATCCTTTGTAACCCGTGTTCGGTGTATTTCCTTTTGGGGTACTCAGCCTCGATATTTTGATTTTGTTTTCACAGTTGGCGCCCGAATAGGATTAAGATTGATGCTGGATTATCAAAGGTTGACCCTCGCTATCGGACCGGGATCGGACGGTGTGACAAAAAGGGGCCCCGCTGAACAAGACGCGACACCTCAGCAGCGCTGCACGACCTGATCCCTGGACGATTATCTTGTGGTCCGAGAACGGCATCTTGACGAGGGTCCACTTATCGAGGCGGGCAGATTTGTCGAAATCACTACACACGAGGTAAGATTAGTTAGGTAAGATTCTTTGAAATCCGATTGGACCTCCTTATGCTAGATCAGGTGAGTCGTGACCCGACTCTTAATATAATCCTGATAATTTGATTTTGACGTATTGTATCTGCAGACACAATTATTGACCAGGTAACACCAATAATTTGATATGCCTGGGATATTGTCTACCTGCTTCAGGGCGTTGTTCCGCAGCGATAGACAATCTTTGGAATTTAGCCATCCCGCACCACAGGAGGGGGCGCCGGCGTGTACTATGCACTGTAAGCGTGGCATTGGAAGTATAGTGTTTAATGATATTTGGCACAGACAAACCACACATGCCTCCGAACTTCAGTGGCCAATCAATGGTAGTTTCAAAATCCGTCGTATTGAGTATTTAGAGTCAATTCTATTAAAGAAAAAGGCTAGACCTGCAGCATTTGATGTTTTGCAGAATTGGAAAAAAGAAGCGTTGCAGCAACTTAAGAGTCGAGAAAAACATGCGCGCCATCATAAAACAAATGGCGAAAAAGCATTATTGTATGACCAAGATAAACATTCTGAATCGACAAGGAATATGGATAGAGCTTTCTCACTTGGAATTCAGAAAATCTATCCTTCTAAAGTCCTTCATGCTCCGACGAATTCATAGACAAATTGTTAAATGAACGAAGGCCTGGTGCCTCTGCGCCACCTCCGTATGTTCCTCTTCCTGCTGTTTTGCCTCTTCCTCCTGCTCTTCCTGCTCTACCTGCTGTTGTTCCCGTTGTTCTTGCTCCTCCCAATGTCCCTCTTCCTCCAGCCCCTCCACTCCTTCTTATTGCACCTGTAACAGTACCTCCATTGAATTTGCCTGCTCCCTCTCTTCCAAGTGGTCCTGTACCACTTGTAGTCGATCAAGGTGTCACTCGCAATACTGTACCACCAGAGAAGAAACATGAGTTGATTGCATGGGCTAAGCATTGTATGGAGAGGGATGATCAAGCTACTGTTTTTGCCACACTTTATAATACGGATAATTTTCCTGAGAAAAATGTTTTTATTGAAGGTTTAGGGATTAATTTATGTGTAATGTGGGGAAAATTAAATAATACAGATCTCCCGCAAGGGTTAAGGGATCTAAATACTTTAGCGTTTTCAAGAGACACTGTGGAGAAAGTAAACAAGCATGTCGGAAGTTTATTTGAGTATAGAAAGGAGTTGGAAAGGTTACAGAATGAGGATGACAAGGGAGAAAGTATGTATGTACAGAAACGGTTCCTTCCTTGTCGAAAATCTATATCTGAGGAAGCACGAATTTGTACGAAGGACGCGCTTAGATGGATTTCAGATATGTCGATAACTCCAGTTGAGGTATATGACATATATAGTCAGTATACGCCAGAAATGCAGAGGAAAGTGATACACGTTATGATACAGTACCTACAGGATGCTTGTGTAAAAAGAAAGATTAGCTGTCCCAACGAGTTATTGAGTATTTATAAGAGAGCTTTTTCACTTGACACTTCTTCGACTGCTTTAGCGCTCGACTTAGCTCTGTTGCTTAGTAAGCGTTCGGAGTCACCTACTTCTCACTTGCCTATGAGAGAGGTTCCTCTGACATTTGTCCCGAAGGTTGAGATTGCGGCTGATCCTGCAACAAATGCAGTTGCTGTGACCATTCCTGCACATTATGTATCGCAGTTTGTCCAAGTCCCGTTCTCAAGACAGGAAGTGAATACTATTAGGCAATCTATTCCTGATATTAGGAAAAATCCGACTGGATTCTATAAAGAAATAGAGTCCGTCTTGCAGTCCTCAGTGTTCACCTTAGGAGATATTGATTTGTTATTTCCTGTACTCCTGCCCGTAGATTTGTGGAAACAAGTTAGGACTATAGACGATGTGCCAGGGTTGGGAGATACATGGGCGAATATAACTAGATTTGATTGAGAAAGGCCAGCTGGTGAAAGACCGCCCCAGGTCATACTGACTTTGCCTGATAGAATTATTGCAAAATTAAAAACCATAATCCCCGAGAAAAGAATTATTTGGGACAAACTTATGGCCTGTTTCCAAGGGAAGTCTGAGGTTGCTACCGAGTTCTTTAATCGGTTCAAACAGGTATTCTTGGATTTCAGCGGACAAGTATTAGGCACAGAGTCTGGGAAAAGGTCATTTGTGGACACATTTGTGCGTGGATTGCTGCCTGACATCCAGTTACAAATGATGTCTTCTCAGAGCGCTTGGCCGGCGAAGTCCCAATCAAAAGTACTGCATATGGCTCAATACTACGAGAATCGTGTCAATAATGAAAAAGATAGAGTTGAAAAACGAAAAGGTGATTTAAAGACTAAAGTACTATTACAGCAGATTTTTAGAGGCCCCAGAGGGGGTAGTTCGCAGATTAGAGGTCAGTATGTCCTGCAAGGGAATGTGTCCTTGGGTCCTGTGAACATTAACCAGTGTGCCTATTGTCGTCAAGAGGGTCATTGGCGTGCACAATGCCCCGTCCTTCGACAGAGGTCGAATAACACATTTGGGAATATGGGTAGACGATCCAGAGGTCGCCCGGGTGTACGGGGCCCTGGTAGAGGTCAGTTTGCACAGGATCCTCAGCAACCTTTTTCACAGGATAATCAGACACCGAGTGTGGATACTAGGAACATATTTGATCATCCTTCTGCTGCATATTTATCTGAAGAGGTTCCTTTTGATGATAATATGTTTCGTTAGGATTGCCCGAAGCAGGGTTTGGAACCTACACCTATTCCTGTGAATCAGAAAGGTCCCTACGTTGAAATGGTGGTGGGAAATAGGAAACATCAGTTTTTGATAGATACTGGAGCACAGAAGTGTTCCATTGATCATTCATGGGTTCCAAACATTCCACTGTCAGGGCAAACCAATGTTTCTGTAGGGTTTTCTGGCACACCAGTTGTTTGTCCAGTTTCTTCGCCGGTTCGCATTTCTTTGGGTCCCTCTATGGACCACTGTCCATTTCTGTTGACTTTGAATTGTGGAGAGAATTTGCTGGGGTTGAACCTGTTAAAAGAATTAAATGCAGTAATTTATTGTTCTTCTGATTGAGTGCGCTTGACGATTTCACCACAGCAATTTTCTGTCTCACAATTCTTGACTAGACCTTTGCCGCCAGAATTCATTAATGTACCAGAGAGCTTATGGGCTGTTGACGACAACGATGTTGGTGTTTTACAGATTGAGCCTGTTAAGATAGTTTTGAAACATGGAATTGAGCTGCCACGCATTCCCCAGTATAAGATTTCAGTTGAGGCGAGCAAGCTTTGAAATGCATTGTTTCTGATTTTGTGCATCGCGGGTTGATTGAGGAAATTTCAGGAAGTTTGTGCAATAGTCCGATTTTACCCATGTACAAGAAAGGCGTTAATGCAATTCCATTCAGTTTCATAAATGATTTACGTGCCATTAATAAAGTCGTTGCTCTGCAATTTCAAATTGTGCCTGATGTGACGACAATATTAACCATGATTCCAGCTACAGCTACTCACTTTAGTGCTGTGGATCTAAAGAATGCTTTCTTTAGTATTCCTATACACAAGGATAGTAGATACTTGTTCGCATTCACCTTACGGGGACGCTCGTTCACATTTATTCGTGCACCTCAAGGGTACACAGATAGTACTAGCATCTATAGTAGGGCTTTGAAAGAACAGCTTGATACCCTTGAATTTCCCTCTACTTGGACATTGCTTCAGTATGTTGATGACTTGCTTTTTTAGCTGTTGATTCTGAGAGCGCCTGTAAGGAGGGCACTGTGTTATTGCTTATTTATCTAGCTAAGCATGGTCACAAAGCTTCACTCAAAAAGTTTCAATATTGTTGCCAGGAGGTCGCCTATTTAGGCTATCTCCTGTCAAAGGAGGGAAGAAGATTGACACCTGAAAGAATAAAACACATTTCTGGCATGTCTGTCCCAAATACACAGAAGGAAGTTAGAGCCTTGATATGTATGGCTTCTTACTGTAGGCTGTGGATCCCAAAATGTTCACTAGTGATCAAACCGATGTTGGCCTTCTTGCGATCTTGGGGTTGGAAGGTACTTTCTGTCTTACTGATTATTTCGGGAATTCTGTTGTTCCTTTGTTGTTGTATTCAGTGTCTACCTAGTATATGTTCGATGCTAGGGGGATGTTGCACACAAGCGATAGGTACGATAGGACATAAATTGTATGCCCCAGATAAAACTTCCAAAGAATATATGTTGAAAGAAATGTTAGCGAATGACCTGATGGGAATAGATATTTCTGACAGCGATTCAGGGTGGGTGCATGGACGATGATGCATGGAGTTATTTGCACGGAGATCAGAAGTAGTTTAGCACTTGGCATAGGCCAAAAGGAGGGTTTGTAAAATGAGAAATTATATTGTGCCTCCTATTGCAGTGAATATATGTATATTGGCCTATGCCAAGCTGCTTGTAAGTCACTTATGAAGAAATCCGTATCGCAAGGTCCTGACCTTAAAATCAATGTAAGCTGCCATTTTAGGTCAATCCGCCATTTTAGGTTCGCTTTGTAAAGTCACCCTGTCAGTTAAAATGGTGGATGATGTCATTCCGAAATGCAACATGGCCGCCTTGACCTCTGCATGTAGCTAATATGTAACTTGCCCCTGCAGGCCACTTGTTGAGGTCGTGACCTGAGACCTTGTCCTTCGTTGACCTGTGTGTAAAGGATTACTCGTGCAATGAAACTAATTTGCGAGTATATGTTGAGAACAATGTATTTGAATACTGAACGTATAACTCTTGTTTAACTACATTGTATTAATTTTTTAGAAGACCTGCATGGGAAATCCCACAATACACAGTTGCCGTGTAGGCTTGTTGATATATGTATTAAACGCAAACCAGTTACATGTGGATATGCAAACTCGGCATGAACCCTAGATCAGTAATGTATTAGAGGAATATTAACCCGAAGTAGGGTTGGACATTGTGTTCGCAAATAGTATAAAAGAGCAATGAATTCTAATGTACAGCGTCTATCACTGAATACACCGAACCATGCTGGAGTTCGCTGTGTTGCACTAAGGGCCGATAGCTATCTGATTTTGTTCTGTTCTTTGTAACTGAATTCAGTATAAATTAAAGTTCTTTGTATGTTCCTTTGTAACCCGTGTTCGGTGTATTTCCTTTTGGGGTACTCAGCCTCGATATTTTGATTTTGTTTTCACAATACCAGGTTGTGCTCCGTCTCCCAGCGCTGATACACTTTATTCTACAGATGCCATTTGATTTGCTACTGGTTTTCTCAAATACAGGAGCATGAAGGAGAATTTCGAGAGAGGAGTGCAAATGTCGCCTGGGTGGGATTGAAATTGAAACTGCACGTCATGTTCTGACTAACTGTCCTTCTCACTTCAAACAGTTTTGGAATATAATATTTGGAGCAGAGTCCTTTGTGACTACTGCAGCAGCATTCCATGTTTGGTCAAAGATACATTTGCTGTACCCAATTTTTAAGTGACATGTTTAATTTGGTTTTAATGCAAATTGCTGGTATATGAAATTATGTATTTCTTTTTAGATCAAAAGAATCGTTTTTTATACATATATATATAGTCATTTGAGATTTTATGTGTTGTTCTATGCTTTGTGTGTATTTTAAAGGTAGTGTGAAAGGATGCTTAATGCACTCTAAATACACTAAATAAATAAAAAAAATACAAAAGGTTGTATGTATTTATAGTATTTATGGAAACTTGTGCACAACTGAAGCTCAGTAATGTTTTAATTCACTTAAACATACTAATATGAGGGCAAGGTTTTCATTTGCCTCACAGCTCAGGGGCAACGTGCTTGTCTTGGAAGCAAGACAACTCGGAGCAACACAGGTTTGATCCCCGGGTCCATGCTTAGAAACCTCTGGGTATTAAGCGCATTATAAATAACCAATTATAATAATAATTATAATAATAAAAGACAAATCCCATTGTATGGTCTGTTTAAAGACAGTAAGAACATTGGTAAAACTATCAAACGTGTATTTCAGCAACAACAAAAAATCAGAAAAACCTCATAGATCCTATGAGAAACCTGGGGGTATTCTCCAAGCGGACCTCCAGAATCCCTTATTCATGTAGCCAAGGAAGGGCTGAGGCGCTCAGATCCCAACCGTGGGGGTGAAAGAGTGAGAAAGGATCATCTGGATGGGGAAATGCAGGGTTGTGCAGAGAGGAATAACCCAGATGAGAAGTGGTTTATAATGATGAATAAAGAGAGGAGGGCGAGATCCCTGAGACCTTTGAAGGCTGCACCAGATCTGCCTACCTTCCTCCCATTGGATCTCTCTTGTCCAAATCCAACGACCCCTCCATATCTGGTAAATCCCCTAGAAACCCAAACCCTGCTACATTCGAGAACCACATCTCCCACAATCCCCCATGTTCATTTCACATTAATAGTCTTGATCATTCCCGTTTGTTTCACAAACCCTACCGACCTCACCCTTCTGAGTCTACTAAAACCCCTGGTACGAAGGCCATAATTCCTTATAACACCTTTTTCCCATACTACCCTGTAGGATACTTGGAAACTCTACCACCCCCCTTTTCCAACACAAACACTTTTTCACACTGTAGAAAACAACGGACTGACGCTAAAGTCATTTGCCTGACAGATTCAGGAAATTGATAGGAATCATGCACACCTGATGGTACTTTCTCTTCCCCACAGGGATAAAACATGGAGCACGAGAGCACTTACGAGCAAGGCAGACCCCACGACGAGACCACTATACAAGCAAGGCAGTTCAAGAGGAGGAGAAAGGTGGCGAGAATCGAAAGGGTAACAAGGAGGAAAGTGACCTTGCCCTTTCTGAACCTGACCAGTGAAGCCTCTGTGGAAGGAATTGTAAAACCGCAAACAATAGCCAGAGTGTGTGGCAGCGGATGTCAACGGTACACAAAGCATGCCTACGCTGATAAGCAGGACAGAGAGACGCCTGCTACCATGGTACCCTCCTTGACTCCAGATACAAGAAAAGCTAAGCGGTTCATCACAGCCGGTGATTCGAGGGGAGAACCAATAAAGAAACTGAACTGTGTTGCATGTAAGTTGCAAAGTGGCAAATTAAGAGAAGTTCAAAGAACGGTTAACCTTTTAAGGGAAAACCAGCTGAAGAGTGGTCCAGCTCCACGTGTGCTCTAACTCAAGAGACTCTGGTTGATCCCATGTTTGTTGAAATGACTGATACCAGAAGGCCTAAGAGGACCGCAAGGAAAAGGTCAAAGTGGTCACACAGGTGTCTAGTTGTGCAGTCAAAAGTCTTTGACGAAAGCTAAGGAAGATGAATCCCACATAGTGAAAAAGAGAAGGAACTGTGATTGGAAAAAGTTGGTGAGAGTGAACCCGACAGAGGGATGTCGATGAAAAGGGGCGAAGCCTAAAGCCGCAATGAACAATGTGTTGAAAAAGGTGAACCCGACAGAGGGATGTCCACAGTGAACTGTTTTAAAAGATTTAAAGATTTTTGAATGCCACAAGTAGAATTGATTTGAAAAGCTGTAGTGAACCTGATGGAGGGAGGCAAACATTTGAGAAGGGTCTGAGCCCGGAAGAGGAGGTGCAAAGGTGAGAAGCCATCAGCCACTGACAAAAGCCATAGTGAACCCGACAGAGGGAGGCAAACATTCGAGAAGGGTCGGAGCCCGGAAGAGGGGGATCCAGGCATGAAAAGTTATCACACAGCAATATGTGAATGTAACAGATAAAAGTGTTGGAATACAAGCCATAGTGAACTCGACGGAGGGAGGCTGATGTTCGAGAGGGGCATGAGCCGGGGAGAGGAGGACCCAGGAATGAAGAATCATCATGCCAAGTGCAATCCAAATTGAACTTTTGTTTGTTATTTTGAACCTATCAGGCCCACAGAAGCAAGAGAGTTAACTTATAAAGGTCCTGATATCGCAAGGAACTTTTGTGGATCTGAAAAAAACATCACCCAAAGTACCTGCAGGAAAGGAACTTTTTGTTTGTTATTTTCTGGAACACATCAGATCCTCTAAGGCAAGAGACTCTTTTGTAGAAAAAGAGACTTATCCACCGACGGTCCTGATACCTGAGAGCAGAAATGTAGTCTTGTGCTGGGAGAGCTTGAGCGTGGGCTGTGCTCCGGAGACCCGACTTGTCATGTGCTCAAAACGTGGGGAAGGGAGACCCCCGGCTACCACATTCCTAACTATTCATTTGTGAACACTTCTTTCTTTCTTGTGAAAACTATCCAACACTCTTTTGTATTTAATTGTAAAGATTGGCAAGTTTATTTTTTTTAGTATAGGCCCTTTAATTGACAAGACGCCACTAGGACTGTCTTATTATTATTTGATGGTCGTAGCATGCTCCCTTCTTAGATTTAGGTTTAGATTAGGCATTTTTCCAACATTCATATACAGTTTAATAAACACCCTTGAATTGTGATCACTTGTGTCGATCTTTACTTTTGCCACCATGAGTTCCTTACAATCCACTTAGATGTAAGGAGGGCAACATGCTAATCGAGTTTCTCCTGGGAAAGAAACATCCCCCTATAGTGATATTTCCCCAAATTCATTGCTGTTTTCAGATAGGCAAACCGTGAGTCGATGAAGAGAATCTGCCATAGTACATTTAACAATCCATCGTGCATTAAGTCTTGTAATTTCAGGAGAACAAAATATAAGAAAAGGCAACCATGTAAAAAGTAAGAGAAGAAAATCGTCGTTTATTGCGAAAATAGAAATTCTGGAGGTGTGTCTGAAGTGCGCTTGGGCGTTGTGGGAAGCTGCCAGTCAGAGGAAATGTGGTCATGTTTTGCTGTGTGCCCTTCTTCTTCCTTTGTGGCAGTCAGATGCCCCCTCAACTTTAGCGTGGAATTGCCTGGAGCTCATAAGAGACAGGGATGTTTAGAAAGCCACTCAATCTTGGCTTTATGTCGATGTCCTTTGGATCGCATGGAAACTGAAGCTTGAATTTCTGGAGGATTGTGGTGATGTATATGAAGAGCTCCATCCGAGCCAGGCCTTCTCCCGGGCAAAGCCGTTTCCCTAGAAAAAATGGTCACAGGACAGTAAATGATCTGCTGCTTTGTTACACAAGTCCTGTTACAAACGCTCATCAAGTGAACATTGCTAAAGCCACATTGATGTCACTCAAGCATCTAAGTTCATGTCTGACTGGATGCGGATGTGCAGATGTGAAAATGTCGCTCTGCACATATATTATCATGGTTTAACATGTGGTTGGATAAAAAAGTTGCGGGGAAGAAAAGGGTTAGAGATAACTTTTAATAATGAAAGTCATGTCAAAAAGCTGTAAAGGCCATTTATTGACATTGAGACCTACTTTAAAACCTCAATTTGATTTTTTTGGGAAGCATTTTGAATGTCTGCCTTTCATACCAATATTACTGATTTTATAATCTTAGTTGGAATTGTTTCAGCTTAAGTCAAAAAGAAGGGCCCAACAAAGAACACATACTGTGTGTTCCTTGTTGGTGAACAATTGCTAAATTCATATATGACCACACAGATCCTTCTAACACACTGAGCCCTCAAAGACGTGAGCAGGGGGGATATTTCAAGAACAAGATGCTTGCCTTGAAAGAAGACAATGACATGGAATGAATAGCTTAATTGTTTCAAATCAGTCCTGCACCCTCCAATTTCCGCAGCTCAATAAAATGAGTAGTTCATTATGTGTAAAAGCAATGCTGTGCAGTAGCATTGCTACCAATCGCTCTGGAGGTAGCAGCACTGCATAAAACACTGGACTAATAGTATTAGTTACTGGTTACATTAAGTATATGCATTCTTTGCTTCATTTTCATATGTCACTAGTAAAGCTAAAAGGTCAAGTAAAAATCAGTATTATTACCCTTTTGTATTTGTTGGTCTGCCTTGACCACATTGCTCCTGAAAGGTTATTGTGTGACATCGCTGTCAGAAGCCTAAGGACTCATAGGAATGTATTAATATTTTAAATTACTGAAAATTGCATGGTATCACCTGAAATGATGAGTCACAAAACATAGAGGTTACTGAGAAACACAACAATTCCAAAGTATTTGTATACCCTGCAATGCACATCTGATGCGTAATGACATTAACACTAATAATCCTAGACCCCCAAAAACCTTGCTACTGAACTTTAACCCTAAGTCACCTGAGCTGGGTGAACCTACTAGGCTGGCTAGGCACTGTTCTATACATTTGTCAGCTTTTTATAGAAAGAACATACATTTATCCCCTTCCACCGAGGGTTTCAGGTAAAGTGTATCTGTGGCTTTGCCAGATCCAAGAGGTGCATAGCACTCTCCTAATGCACTCAAATTATGGTGAAACAATTATTCTAGTAATTGACCTATATCCTAAGCAATAATAACAATGTTACCTATCTCTGAATTACCTTCAACCAACAGATGCATGATATATGTTGGGGTATTTTTGTGCGCCCTAAAAACACAGGACTTTGTGATTTTACTCTTATATTGGGATCATGAGCACCAAGCTAAGAAAAACAGACTTGGTGCGCACTAGGACCTTTTTTTCCTACTTTAGTCGTATTTAAATGGTGGTATTTTTTGTGGTGGTATTTTAGTGGTAGTTTGGTGTAGACTTAACAGGTCACCGGGAAAATGTAATATGAGGAATCAGCTCTTTATGATTTGCCCCAGTTAACAGAGTTTTGGTGAATCTTGCTTTATACTGCAGGCAGTAGTGAAATACCTCCTTAATTTTGTGCTTGTCAATATGCCATCAGAAGTAAGTAGAACACACAATAAATATATCAAAGGTGATCTAGTTCTTTTCAGTTAATTTATAAGCAATAGTTCATTATGACACTATACAGAACCGAAAGCGCACATCGCTATTTCCTATTTTCTCTTTTGCAGCTGTAACAGATTCTATTCTTCAGCCTTAAACATAATCACAAGCACATTTCATTGTCATTATTTCCCCTGTCGTGATAGAAGCTTTTCCACAATGAATTTCAATCACACTTTTAGTGTTGCAGTTCAAAACTGTAATCTAATGGCCTTGAAACATATTGTTCACTTTGGCAAAGCCTTGAGTTTTCAGTTTATATATGTGAACTCTGCTTCCTGTGCGGTGAAGCAAAACGCATGAAAATAGATTTTACGTTTCTAGTTGTAAAACTTCACACACCTCACTTTTACTTTCATGCTCACCTAAAGAATGCTTGGTTCAACATGCCTTTGCACAGCAGGGCTGAGATCCCGCCTCAGCTCAGCTGGGCAGTGCTCCCACTGAAAAATGTCTTCTCTGCTTTTCTTCCCTTTTCGATAGGACAGCTCAGCACATACTCTTCCGTGAGAACGCCCCCTTTGCCTTCTCTCCACATCCCTTTTAAGGCCTCTCTTCTGCCATCTGCCCATCAAATGTATGTTTGCCTACATAAAATGTAAGAATTGTCTGCCCATTGACAGTGATGTCACATGCCAATCAAACACTGCCTCCCTTTTTCCGCCCACTAGAAGGTTGCAGAGAGCACATGTTCTGCCAGCACCTTTGACAGTGATTCAAAGCAGAAGCAAACGATGCACAAAGAGTTACAATTCTCCAAGCTGGCTTCCTCTGGCAGAAAATGAACATTCTTGCTATTTTGAGCAATGTGACTCTTCACATTGCTCAGCTCACATCTCCCATGCAAAACAGCTTCAATTCTGCATGTTTATTTTCTTCTGCATTTTCCAAGCACATTGCACAGCCTGTGCTTGTCCCTCATTTAGTGTACCAATTTGTACAAATGATCTGCACAAACGAGCTATGGACCAAGTTGCCTTGAACATTGGTAAGGGGATTGGTTAGTAGGTTAGGGGTGTCAGTAAGTAAATACATTGTTAGTATTATATTTCATTGCAAGTCAGTGCATATTACCACAGTGTGGTGTCCAAATGATAAAATCAGCCTTTATGCAATACCAAATTAAACCCTCCTTTTATCTTGTATGTTTCTCTTGCTGCCAGGGTCTCAGTTCTTGCTAACATTCTGTCCTAGCAGAAATTCAGAGTCTCATGTTCCCTACACATTGCTCCACTTACAGGGAGCTGGGACAATGGTGGTGTATTATATTTCTTTCCAATTGCTAGAATAGAGTAAGTCCAGCAGAGGATATGCTTTGAGAATTTGATGTCTTTACCTGTTCTTAGACATACACCCACTATAGCTCATAGGAGCTTTTTTACAAGCTTCACAATTTAACAGCCAATTTGCCAAAGAATGTCCATCAGCAATCACTGAAGTAATTGATTCAAACCCATTTGGTCTCCGAGTCCCTGCAGTGGTAAATTATAAACAACCGCTGATAGTGGGGTTTCTCCTCATTCCACATGGACAAATCTGGTAAAAAGTAGAGATGATGCTTATTGTCAAGAATAACATAAACTGTAGTCAACTTTCTCCTTTTTCCTCTTTTGATTTGTGGTCAATTGCAGCATTTAATATCTCTCAAGTTTGTATTCTATCTGATCGATTGGCCACCAGAAATCTGAACCACATTTTTGTATGAGTTTTCTAATTTAGCATTTCATTGGACCACTTAGTTTTCAGTTACAATCTTTTTGGAGGACGTTAATATTTCTTGACATCAACCTTTCAGGTAATGTGACAACATTCCTTCGAAATATTGGATGGATTTGATTTATTTGTTTATTTAAGTTCTGACCACGTTAAAGGTAATACGATTAATCTCATCATACCCGGTGCATCCTGGGTTCATTATTGTTTTCCAACCCAGCTAGACCGCTTAATCCACATTACAGTCCCACTTCTTCACTTTCTAAAATTACTTTCATTACTCCAACACCTCACCATGGTTCACCACTGTTTTCCATCCCTCCTGCACCACTCCAAGAATAATCTCATTTACATTTTCATTATCTAGTGCAGACGTAGTCATTTAAGGAGTATGCTGCAGCAGGCCCTCTGTTAAAATAGTGAAATGATTGCAATAATCAATTAAATAAATGAATTTACATGTAAATCTTTCTATAATCAACTGTTTGACCCATTTAAGCTCTGGTGTCTTTCTACCTGTAGAGAACGGCATGAAGGCGTCATTGTTCTTAAAGCAGCCATTTTCATCCAAGAAGTGACCAGGGTTAAAGTTATCGGGGTCTTTAAATTTTGCTGGATCTCTAAGGACAGATGATAGAATGGGATATATTTCTGTACCCTAGAAATTAAAAAAAAGGTAATTACAAATGGTGTAGATGATCTCTTGAGGCAGAAAACTTGATGTTTTGCAAACATCATTCTAAAACTAGTCATTTAAATATCATACAGTCTGTTCCTTTAGAATTAGAATATAACTGATTTCATTTAAGGAGTCTTCTTGTTTCGGTATTTCTGACATGGAGATTGAATCCGCAGTGATCTTGATTTATTTATTATATTGATAGAGTGCTTAGGAGGCTGGGATCTATACAAAAAAATGACAAAGTACGCAGATAGACAGAAAGCAATCTTCATGCCATTTCATTTTTAACAGTTGCGAGGGTTAGAAAATAAGCTTTAAGAGAAGAGAAAATGGAGTGAGAGTAGAGATTGTACAGAACAAATAGCTAAAAGGATTCCAGAATTTAGCAGCAAGGAGAGAAAAGTTACGAAAGTGAGACTATTCACGATGAGGATGAGGGCCAATTAATATAGCCTTATAGACCTCAGGTGGGGTAATTATCTTGTGTTAATACTCGCCATCAAGTTATGGTCTGAGGCAAAGCGATAATGACCCCTCAAGGTCTATAAGCCTATTAGCAAATAGTGGTAAAAGCCAAATGTGTTTTGGAGTTTTCATGATGAAGTAAAAACATTACTTTATTAGTGAGTAAAGTTAATAGACAAAGTGAGTTAGTAAAATAAGTATATTTCATTTTGGAGTATTTAAATAAGCTAATCCTCAACAGTTAAGCACTTGAATTGCTTATACTAATTGGTTATACTAGAACAGGTGAAGAAAGTGAAAGCATAGTCCCATGTTTAGATTTCTCTTTTTTGTGTTAAATAGGATGTTGCAGCAAAGCAAAGCCCTCACAGAAAGAAAGTGTGTTGTTGAAAGAAACCTTGATTGGAAATGTCATTGTTTTTTTTCCTGTTTACCCGTGAAGACAACATGTTCACAGTGCAGTCAATACCAGTAGTTATTGACTGCACTCTGAACATTCTGATTTTCTGAGAGGAAACCAATAACCATCTCCAGGTGCTAATAAAAAATAAAGATGAAGCCCTGAGAGGCTGATGATGCGCAGTGGACCTAGATAAGGAACAAGATATAATATTCAGGAGTGTAGTGTCTAACATCACAGGATTCACAGGTAAGCGACAGAAGCCACATTGAAGACTTCAAGCAAGAAGGTAGAAGAAGCTTTATTTAGGTTTCAGGGAATTAGGTATTAAAGAGAGTGAGAGGTCAGGTAGATACATCATCATTAGGAAACTCAAGAGTTCCACTACCAGGAACATTCCATAGATTTGCATTGCATCAGCAATACAAGCACACACTATAAGGAGCTAAACCATGGATACATGAGAGAACAATAAAGAGATAATGAGACTTAAGCAATAATCCCATGTTCTGCTTGCCTCACCAGCCGGCAATGGCCACGGGCACAAGATAAAGGCCAGCGAGAAGCTAGTGCCTAAATGCTGAGCCCCGATGCTGTTACGTGGCCAGTGAAGCCTGCAGAATGTTGGATTATTGCTATTAGCACCCAGAGGAAAACCCTTGGGGTACTAATATCAATAGAGAAAAATCTGGCAGTGCTCCTTCTTTCTCAACATCGGCCGGGGAGAGTCAGGATTGCCATGGAAACGGAAGGCGTGGCTCTGCTTGGAGACCCTCTTCTATTACATGGCTTCAATTTGAAGGCATGCAGCCTTTGCAGTGGAACCCTTAGGATGTAACAGCAAACTTGTCCAACCCACATTGGGCTGCAGTATTTGAAGGCAAAAACCACAGAGTTAGAATACATTAGAATACATTCTAGACATAGGTGTAAGAACATTCTAACTCTCTTTTTGGCTCCTGCCTATACAAACTCATTAAAACAGGAATTGGCCTACTCTGATTGGCCACTTCAACAATGTGTTACATTCTACGTGCATTTCATCACAGATGACCTACTGCAAGCAGTAAGTGGGAAGAACAAAATATTTCCCTCACGGCAACAAACTAGATACAGTAAAAATGCCATACCTTGCAACCAGACAGTTTGGCAACCCATGTCATTCCCAAACCTTGAAGCATGTCCTTACAACTATTGCGTACATGTCTGCACATACCAAGGACACAGACCGTTATTTATTACAATGCCGAGGCTTTGGGAAAGGGGTTCTTTGTGAAAATACAATCTATGTCTAATTCTTGGACAATGACTCATATTTGTGCTGCCAGCCATCCTCTGCGTACTTGGCAGCCTGAAAGGTTCTCTAGGATGCTGCAGAGATTAAATCCAATTAAAAAGATTACACTTTAGTAATGTTCACAAGCCCTAAACTCAATTCAGTAGTCACAAAGCCTGGACTCAATTCAATAAAATGGCAGAAATGCTTACTTCAATAAATAATATTCACACAGTCTGTATTTTCATTTATGTTTAGGACATTGGACATACGTGTTTACATTCCTCCCTCTAGTTGATCTATCAACTATACCACTGTTCTCTTTCATCTTGCCAAGGGGAGTTTTTGGTAGCCATACATTGAAAATATTTTGCAAATACCCTCTGTACTTTTCTGGGCTACATGGCAAAAAGCAACAATTCCCATCACCTGTGGGATCAACATATGTTTCAAAATAATGTTCTGGATCGTTGGGGCATTCAAACAGTGTTCCTTCTGGGCCAATGGTGCATTCTATTCGAACCATGTAAGGCTTATCCTTGAAGGCCGTGCTTCGGTTCGGGTGTGGGTATTTTTCATCAGGAGGCTTTTGCACATGCGCTGTATTGAGAGAGTTATCATGGGTATCATTTTAGCCATCAGTCTTTTGCACCATATTACGACCAGTTGGCACGTCCAAAAAAGAACAAAATGATAATAGGCATCAATAATTTGAGAAGATTGATCATCCATGAGGGCACCCATGAAAAATTCGATGTGAACCAATCATTCTGTACCCTACCCTCCTTCTGCATGGTGGTGCACAAGGTGTTTAATGCCTGTATTGCTTGCATAAGACCGCCATTGTCCGCATCATTGGAAGGTTTGAACATGCAGCAAGAAGTGTCCAGCTTAGCGCAACCACGCCCCTGTGTGTCAATGAGATCAGGTATGTAACAATTATGCAAGGTTGTTAGTCTTATGGGCCAAAGTTCTTCCCTAATAGCATTTAACCAATTTTCTCTCTCATTGTTCATTTGAATAAGGTCCCACCTCATTATTTGCAACCACTTAAGATTGTTTAGAGCTGAACCTGAAGAAAAAAATGATTTTGTCTTGGCTGAACAATATGTATTCCTCTGGTATTTCATGTAGCCTGTCAACTTACACTTGAGGCAAATAGTTGCCAGCGATGCAGGCTCAGAGATCACGTGAACCCGCTGATGGAGTAAGTTCAAAGGCTTGGTCATTGGGTGTTTGCGAATTGATGTAAGGTGGGCATCTGGTACTAGAGCTGGCACTAGAGCTGGCAAGGTTGCCTTGGAACAAACACCTCCCCAGGACGGCGGCAGCTGCGCATATGTCAGTCCACTGCACACCCATTATAGGTCCATGAGGACAATAGTGCCCCCACAAATATTCAAGAGGTTGAAAGTTACACTGCAGTTCAGATTCACCCCCAAAATCACAATGAAGTTGCTCCGGGAACACAAGGAGAACCATGGGAGACTCAAAACTTCAGTAGGGGATATATTTTGATGTATCCATGTTAGACAATTTACATATTTGGCCCAGTAGGGGAGGTTATGAGCTAAAGAATATGTGCAGCATATTCTGTGTGTACTGTTGTACATGGGTTACCAACATTTAGTATTGGGGACAACAAGTGGGTTGACATTGGTTACTAACACTTAGTATAGGGGTGAATTGAGTGGGCCAGATTTACTAGGCCAAAGGCTCTGAGGAAGAGAAGAGAAAGGTGAAAACCAAGGACTATTTTAAACTTCTTACCTGCATCCGGAATCTTCTCGCCAGCATCCCTGAAGAAAGACTTCCATTTAAAAGCATTGCGTTGCTCGCTGCAACGCCACGCTTCACTCACCTGTCCTCGAGACATCTCCCGGCTCCATCGCGGCTGTCAGCATCGGACGCCACATCTCTGCACCTAGGCGAGAGAGGAAGAAACAAAAGGTGAGCAGAAGGAACACAGAAGGAAAGCCTGATTAACAACCATAATACTTACCGGCTTTTCTTCCACATTTCGGGTCGGCGCCGCCCCGTTGGCAGGTACCGTACCCCAGCCCCTATGGGGAAAGGACAAGAGACATTTCTGGGGAATGATAAGGACATTTAGAGGGATCGCCCTCATCACTACTCACCTCAGCAGTTTAACCCCTCGACGCATCACCTTCATTCTGCACCTGAAATAAAGGACAGATCACAGGTTAGAAAGACAACATAAAGGGGGCCTCACTTGAACTTTGAACTTTCATACTTATGGCGCATCGCTCAGGAAAGTCAAGTGGATTTTGCCAGCGCCATTCTGAAAACCAGTGAAGTAACTGGACGAACACGCGCCCCTGCACCAGAAGCAGGATGGAGAGTTCATCCTTCCAAACCATAAGGTGAGCTTAAACCGGGGTTTGGAGGAAGTTAGAGAGGAACGAAAGGGGAAGGGGGAAAGGGGGGAGCTAGCACACTATTCTGCAGACTGTTAATCCCCTTTCTCATCTGCAGAAGGATATTCCTACAGGGCCAGGCAAGCACGATTGGGAGGTCCTGTCCAATCGGTGTTCCGGGTCCTGCGCATCACGCTAGAAGAGGCCACAGCAATCCAGACTAGACCAGCGCCCCCGTGGGAACCAGGTGAGCGTTACAGTCCGCCGGTTGGGGTGATAATCAAAATGCTGTTCAAAGGTTGCCAAAAGCCAGGAGTTGAGTCAGAGGAGTGCTGGAAGTCTCTGGCACGTGATGTGGTTAGAGGTGACATCATTAAAAAGGGCTGGAAAATGATGAGGGGTGGTGACAGGTGGCATTACATAATAGGAGGGAAAATGTTAAAGAATACATATAGAATGATTTGAAGGGGACAGTGTTGGCAAAGTTTGAAAAGCTGCTGGGAGAAGAGAGGAGAGGTATTCAATTTTGGACTTGGAATTGTGCTATGTTGGCTGGGTTGTTTGCCAGAGAGAGCTGAAACCCTTTGTGCCTTTGGAAAGACTGGCGCTGCTGTCTCTGATTGAATCAAGTAAGAAATCATTGGACTGGCTCCTTAATTTTGCTACCCCTGAATATAAAGCTTTTGTTTTTTGTGATTCCGGTTTGAAACTGGGAGAGTGCGAAAGGCTGGGATTTTCAGCTGCTGGTGGTAGCGATTACCCACTATCTTTTGGAAGCTAGCAGAGAGAACGATGCAGGGAATCTTTGAAGGTGGTGTCCTGACAGAGCGAGGCTGAGACCTTCCTAGCTGCAGAAAAGGTGCTGGCAAGCCAAGGGCGAGCCAACCTTTCTGGGACGCATTCTGAGAGGCAGACTTTTCTAGGGACCCCTTAAGGGGGATGAATATAAATAGGTCAAAATCAATCAGGACCCCCTTCTACTGGGTATTTTAATTGCCAAGCTGGCAAAGTGGAGATGGAAGGCAAAACTGCTTCCCTCCTTGAGCTACCAAAGAACAAATGGAGTAGCCAGAATCCAAAGTATTACATGGGGGTCTGTTCTCCTATGCATAGGCGGGTCATAACCTCACAATATTACTACCAATCTAACTTTAGGTAAGGGTAGGTGTAACCAAGGGTTGAAATTGTTATTATATTATATTGCATTCCTTACTAATGAATACCAGTTAGGGTTTCCAAAGTTAAAGCAAAGACTCATATATATGCCCATTGTAAAACGTTTATTGATACAGTGTGTTTTCATGTATTCTCAAATGTGCCCAATGTAAAATGCTTATTGATGAAGAGTGTGTTTTTTGTATTTTCACGTGTGCCCAATGTAAAATGCTTATTGATTCAGAGTTAATTTGTCTGGCTGATTAAACTGAATGGCCCTCATTACAAGTCAGGCGTTAAGGGTTTAACGGTGCCGTCGGCGCCGTTAACCCTTAACGCCTGATTCACACTTTAACGCCTGCTATTTGCAGGTGTTAAAATCCAAGGCGCTAAGCGACCTTGGTGCTAATTACGGCACCGTAATTTACGATGCCGTAATTAGCGCCTTCCCCATCCCCATTATGCCCTATGGGGCAAAAATGGGAATGGGGAAGGGCAAATGGTGAATGGGGAATTACCGCCCCACTCACCTTGGAATGGGGCGGTAATTCCGCCATCCGCCATGCCGGACTCCGGCATGGACCATGGTGGTAGTAGCACCATGGTCCAGCGCCGGACTTGTAATGAGGGCCAATATCTATATATAAGTGCCTAACTGTGAAAGCTTGCTGTGGTCATTATTGTGTCTAGTTCCTTTTGGTTTGCACCTAGAGGTTAATGCACTACTAGAATGAAATGCATGGCACAAAGTCTGTAGATGCCTAGCTAAAATCCTATGGTATAAAATTGTGGCAAAAAGGGAAGTGTCAGGATTTCTCCTGCACACCATGTCAAAAAACAGTTTTCATTTATATGTTTCAGCACATCGTGACCAAGCCCAGACATCCACCCTGCTCTGCATCCAATGAGCCCTGGGACCCATTTGCCTTTTTAGAAGAAAGCACCTGTCATTTGTAAAGTAGGTCTACTTCTGCAGTGAGACTTGTTCAACCCAGTATCAGTGAAACAATAGACTTAAGGGAATGTTATTAAAAGGAACCCATTATGACCTGCTTTTCCATCTCTCAGGTACTATGTGCCGTTTATTTCAATAGAAGTGCACTCAGATCATTTTCTTCTGTTACCAGTTGCTCTGCTGCATAATTGTTATCATATATTGTTGCATTAACTATCACCCACTGTATCTGATCATGGTGTGACTGAACAGTGCTTCGCACTCTGCGTACGTAAAGCCAATTGAACTAAACATTGTGATACATCTGGAGGCTCTTCTTGGGGTAAAAACAACCAGGATGTGGCTTCCACAAAAGGAATGAATCCATTGATTCCTGCCAGAGACTTTGATGGCTGTGGGAGTAGCATGGATAACTTTGAAGGGTCCTTCAAACCTGTGGTCTGTCCAATTTTGGACAAAGTTTTGGATAAAAATGTGGTTGCCTGGCAAAAGCTGTGGTTGTTGTAGCTGCAATGATGCCCGTTGCTGCTGTGATGATTCTGCCACTAGTGGATCATGATATTGGCATTGGGGCCCGATATGGAGAGATATAAACCTGACATATTTGGTTAACTCCCTAAGGTACCCTTGGAATTGTTCCCCTAAAACCTGTCTAGATCTGTGTGCATCTGAGGCTGTGCATGCAGGTGTAAGAGGGGTATGCATCCTCCTGCCTATGAATATTTCATGTGGGTTAAGGTGATGGGCCGAACCTGGCTGATTTCTCAGCACAAGCAGAGCAAGAGTGCAACCATGGCTTCTTTAGTGTATCACATATCTCTGCAAGTTTTTGCTTAACAAACCATTCAAGTGTTCAACTACACCATTGGCCTGTGGGTGATAAAAAAAGCACAATTTGTATCTATTCCAAACACAGAACATATTCCCTTAAACATTTCATTGAAAAAATATGTGCCATTATCAGTTCTGAGAACATCACAAATTCCTCAAAGGGGAAACACATGTGGCGTCAGGTTTAACACAGGCACCTGCTTCGATCCATCATGAGAATGAGAAAATCACAATTAAATAACAAAAGTTACTGCACCTGTTAACCATGTCCATATAGTTGATGTTTATGTTTTGAAAAGGCCTAAAAGGGTACAGCATTGTCGGATTAAGTGTTTCAAGGGTACAACCAATGGTGTATCTTTGGCAAATAATACAGTTAGACATGAAATCGGCAATGAACTCTTTGGGATTTGGAAAGAATCACTCCTCCTGCAACCCTGTAGCAATGTATTCCTTGGATATGTGTGTTGGAAAGTGTAATTGCTTGAGAGTAACAGTTAGCAATGCTTGGGGTATAACTGGTTTCCCTGAAATATTCTGTCTCCATATGAGGTCAGTGGGAGGGACAGAACACCCTCACTTTTTTCATCATTATTATTCCTGCTGGGGAACTTGTGCTTGCAGTTCGATAAGCTGGGTCAGGGGAAGAGAGTGTTGTAGGGAACTGTAGTTTCTACCAGCTGTGAAAATAATTCGGAGGACACCATGTGATTGTGGTTTTCTAAGTATGCTGCTTCCTTGGCTGCTAAGTCTGCTTTGTGGTTGCTTTGTGGTTGCCATAAGGAATTGGGTCTGTTTTGCTTGTATGAGATGCGTATTTCACTGCAGCGAGTGCTGTAGTGAGCGCTAATGCTGCTATCAACCTGGAGAGTAGCGTGGCATGCTGCACAGGCATGCCATTGATTTTTTTAAACCCCTTCTCTGCCACCTGGATAGGCCAGAATGTTCTGTGGATGTGACGTAAGCTGAATATAGGTAAATGGTAGGGACGCACCCTTGCGATAATTCTTAGGCTGTTGTTAGAGCTGCAAGTTCTGCTGCTTGCTTGGAGTAGTATGAGCACTTTGGCACCCTCGCTACCACATGATATTCCCCTGATTCAAGGTTCGCTACTGCTGCCCATGTGCGTCTGGATCTCATGCTCTAATCAATCATTGACAAACCATCAATGAAGAGTATCTTCCCTTCTTCAAGCACATCCTCCCTAATGCAAGTATTTTTGTCAATGTTGTCCTCATACATAGCTCAATCTTGTACTCTGTCACTTGCCTGTACTGGTTCTGCAATAAATGTTACTGGATTAAGAGTGCAGTACCTCACTATGTGAATAGAGGGATTCGACAGTATGACCTCATACCCTGATGCTCATTGGGTGGTGAGAGGAGATTTGGACTTTTCTAGGTTTGTGAAAACTGCATGCTCCACGTAGAGACGTATGCCCCAGTGTCTCTTGGTAAGAACAGCCATCATCATCTGACCGTTCGAGAGTGAGAACAAAAATAACCGTTTTTTAGAACCTGGTGCGGCCAGGACAAGGGCACTGCTTATAGTTTAACTGCATGTTTCAAGTAAAGGGTGACCGGGTAGCCCATGGTAATAATAGATGATTTCTGTATAGCAAATGCAGCAACTGCTAGAGCTTGCTCGTGTGGGAAGTGTCCCTGCATGACTGGGTCCAGGATACCACTGTAATAAACCAATGGCTTATGTCCCAGTGAAGTCTTCTGTATGAGGACAACCATCATCATCTGACCAGTGTGAGAAAAAAAATAATTGTTTTTTATAATCTGGTGCTGCCAGAACAAGGGCACTGCTTATCACTTTTTTAAGCACCTGAAATGATTAGACTATATGGTCTGTCCAAACAATAGGCCCTTTTTCTTTTAGTATATAGAATGGGATTGCCAGGTAATGAGTGCTCACTTGATGTGTACGGAAAAGACCAGAACGATTCAAAGAAAACAGTCTGCTGCACCCCCTGCAATTGCAGGAAAATCTCAACCCGCAATATTGCCAACGTGCAGCAAGTACATTTAACATTGTAGAAAATATGTGTATCTTACTGACATAAGGACTCAGGATATTGTTGAAGTGTCGCTTTTCCCTGGGGACTGGGCACCATTTCCAATGACCGGCGGAATACGGCGTTAGGGTTTACATCTTTTTGGGAGAGATATTACTGGCCTCCTATATGGGAACATTACAATCATGTTAAGCTGGAACACAGAAGCCATTGCAGCAATTTATTTGGTTGTATTGTTACACAGGCCTTACCTTGAAAAAGTCCCAAGAGGGTTGAAACACGTGTTGGCTACCAAGAGGGCCGCACACATGACTGTCTTGTGTTGTATTAAATAATCAGCCCAACAGGGGCATAAACCGCTTCCTATGGTGTTTTTTGGAACTGCTGTATACTTTTGGTACTGTTATTATCCAGTGTGAGTAGATTGATTTTTGAGCTCATAGATATTGATCTCCATGTCACCGCACACCCTATACAAACCCTCTCCCCTTCTTCTTTATGCCCATACATTAGCCCTTGATGTAATGTTTTAGTGTATGTTCAATAGTCAAATATCCATTCTCAACAATAATTACATAAACCTAAAAACTGCTGCATCTGCTTAACTGTGGTAGGTTGTGGTGTGTTCTATTCTGCTGCAGCCCTCTATGGAGTTATTTGTCTGCCTGCCAATTATCTTATCTGTCCAAGGTCACAACCTAAATAAAGTCAAAGGCTTTACTTAGTCATTCCTACACAGCTCTATTGTTGAACTACAAACCAGGAGGTCATCTACATACTGGATGACTGTGCTTTGTACCTGTAAATTCCGTAAATCCATTTGCAACACCGTGTTAAAAGTACTGGTAGAAAATGTATTCTTGTGATTGGCTATAGTGAAATGTGTTGCTTCTGTGAGGATGTTACACATGATTGTGCAGGGTTTGGGAACCACTGTAAATTCTGCCTCTACAATGTTATTCAACAGGCACAAATCCTGCACCATTCTCCACGTTGACCCTTTTTGCAGGATAAATGGCTGTGTTTCATGGTGATTCTCATGGCTGTATTATGCTTCGCTGCCATAGTTCCACAATGGTGGAAGAAATGTGTTGATCCACTTCCCTTGACATGGGATATTGTCTCACTCTGTTCAAAACTGTGGCCGGCATCATTTTAATGCAAACTGCCCCTATGATTTTTAGTAGCCCCACATTGTGTGGGCTACTGGTCCATAACGGACAGGGCACCCTTTCTAGATCTTCATGCAAGTGTGATGGTAATATTTCAGTAAGGAGCAGGATGTGAGGAACCTTTCTGTTTTGCACCATCACCTGACAGGGTATATTCATTTGAAATACTATCTCTTCTTCGTCTTCCATGTCCTCGAATAGCTGCTCGTCGGACACATCCATTAATAGCTGAGTTGGGTCAATGCACAAGACTGTGCGCCATTCAAGATCATCCTCATACAGACTGGACAGAATTACATGGTTGACCCTTGTGATTACTGACTCCAAAAGTAACATGATGATGGTACCTGGCACCCCTTCCTGTTGGATAGCTGGTCTAAACATAAATGTGGTGGACATGCACAGAATTTTGTCCTGAATCCATAACACCAGACCTAACAAGATGGTCACACTATAGAGGAACAGGTCTGGAGGGAGTGTTATGCTTCTCAGGGTGCTGAGGCCACAGAGCACTTGCATTACCATGGCAGTCCTAGTGTGGTACATGCCAGGTGTGGAATACACTATACCCTCCTCCGAAAATGAAATAGTCATATTCAGTTAACTGATGATGTCTCTACCCAGGATATTGACTGGGGTGCCTCGTCAATACAATAAAATGCCTATGGTGACAGGTACATTTCAGTGAAAGGAACTGATGTTATAGCCCCATAAAACCCTTCTGTGTCCATTGTTTTGTTTCACATCAAGAACTTCCCCTTCTTAATGAAGGATTTGATAGCTCCCTTGTCAACCAAAAAAGAGAATGTTTGATCGCCTATCTTCACCACAGTTTTTTTTTCTTTTTCCCCACGTCGGTAGTTGCTCAAAGTATCTGACACACCAGGACTCCCTGTGGGCTGTCCTACTGTGGTTAAATGTTCATAACCAGGAGCTAGAAAGGATTGCCCCCCAATACACTTGCCCCTGTATAGTGAATTACTGTGCCCTTTGGCAAGGAGGTGTTATCCCACAGCTGGGTATACAGCTGGGTGAAATTTGGTGCCAAAAGCTGCATTTGTTGCTGTATGGGACCTTCGCATGAACAGCGGGGCTTGGGCCATAAGGGGTAAACTGGGGCTGTGGGTTGAATTGGGTCTGTGGGCCGGTATGCTTGGATGTTGTAGTTAAATGGCATGCTCAGACTTCTCCGCATTCTCGTGCAAGTGACCCATCTTCTCACAGGACCAAAATTGGATCCCAAGTCTGGTAATCATGTTTCACGTTACATCCCCTCTCCTTCTCTGAAACGTCCTCTTTCTCTTTGAAAACCTCCCAACATTATTCCCTTATACCCTGCCTTTCTCCATATGTCATCCACCTGCAAACAGATTTTTCATGTCTCCCAAAGCTAAAAGGATGCCTGCTGTATGTTTTTCAAGGGCATAAATCTATAACGAGGGCAAGGTGCACATTACAATTTTCCTGATCCTTGTGAGTCCAGGGCACCAAATGGGGTCCCCCCTGTCCCTTCTGTAGCAACGTTCCCTGCTGTTTAGGGTGGGTGACCCACACTCGCTTTTTAGTTTTGGCTAGGGCCATCCAACTAAACTGCGGTTGGAGCCTGCTTTTCCATGGTGCTGCCTCTTCCAAGGGCAGTAAGTAAGGAATCATTAACTGCTATACCCCTTCCTCATCCATTGCTTGTGCTCCTTCACCTGCAACCCAGAGAAAGCCCTTATCATTTAGGTCTGTCTGGGTGGCGGAAATCTGGGGATCATTGACAACCTTTACTATCGATCTTAAAGAGGATCTGTCCCTCCCTCCATTGATCAGTCCCTATAGGTTGCCACTGCCCTTCCCCTTGCACTTGCTCTCAGTTTGGCCCTTCAATGATTGTGTTTGCACTCTCTACAGTTGTCAGCAAGCCTTGTTTTCGATTTCTAACCATCTAATCTTTAGTAGCATCCCCAGGCTTCCCTGGTGTCCCGTATCCATCTTCTGCAGGGGGAAGAAACAGGGGGTTGGTGTACCCTATGGCAGGCTACAAGGGTTAGGCCCCATATAGGGTTGGAGTGGCATTTGCTTTTTTGTCCGTTAGGATGGATCCGTCCTCACCACTATCAGGGGTACTCTCTTTTTCTACATACATTTTCCATAGATCTAGAAAACACTGCTGATTCTTTAACTGTTTCCCCTTATAGTTTGACAGCAAGGATGTATGCATATCTTCTAATACACTCTTATTGAGTATGCCTCCAAGATTCACAACCCAACATTAAACTGGCTTGTTCACACAACTACTAACACCAGCTGACAATAAAAAACTTCACTTACCCAATCACGACACATCTCTGACTCCAAACACCTTTGTCTACACAATTGCTGACAATAATTAACAAAAATACTTTAATGTGCACTATTGCTAACAACATTTAACAACAAACCACTTATTTACACAATAATGTAGATACTTTGTATGTCTCCTTATCTGGAGACGAGGTTGCTCAAACCTCCTCAAGTTCTCTTTACTTTAGTGCTTTCAGCATATGACTATCACTTCATATACAACGTTGTCTTTCCCCGCTAAGAGCAGCTTCCCCACAATAACTCATCAACAGACAAGCAATAATAAAGTATGAAAAACAGTGTATTTTATACAAAATGTGCACTCAACTCACTATGTGATCCACCCGATATCATGTCCTTGTGAACAGCCTGCACAGTCCATCCTGGTGCCCTCAATTCAGAAACCAGGCAGACTTTTAGAGAAACGCTTCCTTCATATGATAAATTAAAGCCCTTCTTTTTACCTGTATAGATCTTATTTTTAAAATGTAAAACAGCTGATTGATTTGTCAATAGTTCCCAATTTCCCATTGGTAAGTTGCTCATCATTTTAGATTTTAGATTTTATGTTGTGTGCCTCTTCATTATTTTATGGATCAGTGGTCAGATAATAAAATATGGACATTTTTCAGAGGGCAGTCACCTGCTTGAGTATCACAATCATAATAGAACCTGTGTGGAATTTCATGTACCTTTTAAATGGATTATGTAAATAAATAAATTCCAATGTAGTTATGACCTAGGGACACATTTTTGCAAGCCAAAAACAAAAATAGACAGATTTATTTCATCCGATTTTCTGTGAACGTTCTGTACCCCCACCCTCTTCTGCGCCGACGGGATTTTTACTCAATCACTCAGAAGCACACACACACAAAACACTTAGCTAACTCCAGTGACTTCCCACACATGGCCACGCCTGTCAGCCTCTGCATGCACTCATGCGCCTCACAGGGAGCAGCTGTCATCCAAAGATGGCGGGCATACAGAGAGTAATGTAGAATCACAGCGAGTAAAGTAAGTGAGAGGGAGGGCTTTGGGTTTTGGCTAGGGAGGGGAGTGAATTGGTTTGTATGATCAATTTCAAAAGATCGATTAACCAAATTGAATGTATCTTTCTAAATCAACCATAAGTAGGGAAGATAAAAAAAAATCGCCATTTCAAATAGGACCAATTTTGACCTGTTCAAGACCTATTATCTTTTTCTTTTAATATTCAACTAAAAATCAATTGTTAAACTTGTAAAGAATAGTCCCTTACTGTATGTTTAAATATGCTAATCTGAAAGGGGGATTGCTCTTTTGGTTCCTCCTTTATTTGAACCATGTTTGAATTATTATCATATCTACTGCTTCATTTTAGTTGTAGGTAAATTATTTATTTTTTCTTGATCCTTCATTCTTCTATTCTGAATTTTCTTTTGAATTGATCCTATATGTTGAGTGAAAAGGGATGCATTTTGATTCCAAGATAATTAGAAGCTGCCTACGTCTTGGATCTTTGCTCTGAGATTTTTTCACATATTGTCCTAGTTTATCTTTGGGCTTAATTCACTGTGACATAATTTGTTTTTAGATATCTTTTTAAGATATGCGATAAAAAATGTCATAACTTGAATCCTTCATATTTGAAAGTACAATTCATCACTGGATGGCTCTCTGCTGCCTCATCTTAAAAAAACAAAAGTCATCCTTCTCCCAGCTTCCAACGCAATACCTACCCTTCCTTCTCCTTCCTGCCTGATCATCTTGCTCCCTCATGCAAGACTCACAATCTTGTGGTCTTATTTGATAGTGATCTGTGACTGCAAAAATTCAACACTTTCACTGCCTCTGCTGTTCGAATTAACCTCGTCAACATTTGGAATATTCATCCTTTTGTTTACAAACCATTCTACAAAAGCCTGCTCGCTATTCCTTTGGCTAATATTTTGGCATCCGCATTGATTAAAGATAGTGGACTGTGGGAGGCACATTCATTTTCCACTTCATCCAGCTTTATGAGAAGCGTTATAATAGCTTCCCTTAATGATTCCGGTAGCTGCCCCCGTAACAGTGCCTCTTCCCACATCTTCAGCATCTACGGGACTAAAATGTCATAATGCTCCTTGTAGGGGAAGGGATGTTTAGGGGAGGGATCTTGCTTCCCACTTGGAACTCCTGGTCTTTCTTCACTGGCGGAAGATGTAAGGTAGACTGTACCTTCAGCTCGGGTCCAAATGAGGCCTTCTTTTTACTCCCTTTGAAGTCTTCAGATGATCTGTCAAGTAAGGGGTTCAGCCCTCTTTTAAAGCCAAAAGGTCCCCAGTGATTGGTGCCGGCTAAGCCTACCTTAATGAACCAATCCTGGGTCCTCACCAACAATCTTGTGTTATGCATGATGTCAGGACTAATGCTCTGCAACAGGAAAGACAAGGGGTGACAACATATACCTAAGTTCTACCCATCTTCCTGTCTGTTGTAGATTAAAGTGTCTCTCTGGTTAACTGAGCCTCTGTGACACTTGATTAAAGTGCAGGCTTCCATTGAAGTATGTGCTGGGAGCAGACTTCCTGTCTCATCCAAATCACATCCTTCATCACTCTGAAAGGGATCTATTCTTCAGGGACACCTGCTGTAACTGCTGGACCCAGACAGGTAATTCATTGCCTTTCATACAGAGAGGTGGGAACTAGCTTCAAGTTGACACATTGCATACCAAAAGGGTGTTAGTCCCGCCTTCCTGTTGTCTCTTCCGGCAACCAAGCCTCTCCTCTAGGGTTGCCTCAATGATCTTGTTAGTATGCACTGCCACCAGCGGGATTAGTCAAAAGGAATGCAGATACATGGAGCCTTTGATGTTTAAATTAGGCTGCTCATGGCTGGAGGAAAGTGTGACTTCCCCCTTCTGTAGATGCTTTGATGTACCCAGAGCTGTCACATTCCAGCTGAATATGACAGGAGAAGACATTGCCTGCAGGCTGGGTCTTCCTGGGGTACATGTGATTATGCGTTTTGTGCCGGAAGCAGATGGACTGTGTGTGGAATGGCCTCACACAGTCCTCGGAGGTCGATCTCCCATCATTCATTTTCATTTATCAAAAAAAAAGTCCAGGCGAGCGCACTCTCCTCATGTGGATGGTTGAATACCTCACAGTCTTCCCCCATGTCAGATTTATCTCAATCACCTCAGACGCCTCTTTAGACAGCAAAGATGTCAGAATTGCCTCTAAATAACTTTTGGCTGATATAATTTAATATAAAATGCATGGAATACTGCCAACCCATCTGCAGTATCTTCTGCCCCTACTCCTTCCTAGGCCCTCTGCAATGCACTTGCCTCTCACTTCATTTCCAAAACCCAGGACACACTGAACAACCTTCTCACGCACTCTTCTAATTGAACCCTCCCCCTCTTCCCCTCTACCACTCACTCTCCCCCTTCCTCCTTCTCCTCCTTCGCATCTGTCTCCCCTGAAGAAGTCACCAGAGGTGTCAACTCCATGAAGGTCTCTTCCAAACAGGTTCACCATGCTCTTCCGGAACCATAAAGGACAACATCTCCTCTCTTTCCCCTGCTCTTCCTGATCTCTGCAACCACTCATTTGCTACTGGTTCTTTTCCATCTTCACTCAAGCAGTCCCTTGCGCGCCCCTCCTTAAAAAACCCTCTGCAGACCCCTCCTGCCCAGTCAACTACTGCCCCATTTCCATTACCCCCTTCCTGGGGAAACTGCTCGAGAAGTTGGCCCAAACCCAACTCATCTCAAATACTTTACTTTTTGGCAGTCTACACGACCACCAGTCTGGATTCCGAGCATCCAGAGGCACAGAAACTGTTCTTCTGAACACCCGCGAAGAACTACTTGCATCTCTTGATTCCAACTCCTCTGCTGTCCTCATCTTTCTTGATCTCTTTTCTGCATTTGACACAGTGAACCATTCCATCCTCATAAAAAGGCTCAATGATACCCTGGCTATCTCGGAGTGGACACTGGACTGGCTTACCTGCTTTGTAACTGACCGTTCCTACAAAATCATTCTGGGCCCTTTCTCCTCCCCTTCTTCCTCCTCCACCTGTGGCATTCCCCAGGGCTCCATTCTTTCGCCCTGGCTCTTCAACATATACCTTTCTCTGCTGACACGCCCATTGCCTCCTTCTCCCCCAACTTCCAATGCTACACTGATGACACACAACTCTTCTACAAACTTCCTACTGGCACCCTTTAACTGCACTGCTAATGACCCCTGCCTCAATTCCAGCAAAACAGAGATTCTCTCCATTGGGTCCCCTGCACCCTACTTCTTCCCCTCATTCTGGCCTACCTCCATGGGCTCTCCCTCTGCCCGCTCCTCTGAAGCCAGGAATCTCGGAGTCATCTTCAACTCCTCCCTCTCCTTCATCCCTCATGTTCAGGACATTGTCAAGAAGTCCCACTTTCAGCTTTTCTTTCGCAAAGGAACTCTGCTCTTCCTCACCTTCCCCCACAGGCTCAATGTTACCCGTGCTCTGGTTCTCTCCAGGCTAGACTATTGCAACAGCCTCCTCCTTAATCTTCCTTTATCCACCCTGCAACCCCTCCAGCTAACCCAGAATAGGGCAGCAAGACTTATCCTTGGCCTCCAGTCCAGGAACCGCATTTCTCCTGCCCTACAAAGCCTTCACTGGCTCCCGGTCTCAGCACGGATTAAATTCAAATACCTTTATATCATCCACAAGGTTATATGGGGAAGGGACCACTCTATCTTCAATGCTTTTTTGACAAATACTCTCCACCTAGACCCCTGCGCTCCTCAGCACCAACTCCCTGCGTGTGAAGCGGTTTGCTAAACAGAGAGCTGGTGGTCCATCCCTTTCCTCGGGGGGGCTCCCTTTAGTGGAGTAACCTCTCTCCCCCTCTGCATCTTGAGTAAGACCTCCTCAAGTCCCGAAAAAGCCTCAAGACTTTCCTCTTTACCTCTTCCTTCTCCTCTTCTCTTCCCTGCTAATCATACAATAGTGCGACTGATGTGCAGGGCCCTTATGTATCCTGAGGGCCCTGACCCCTGACATCTCTCATCCCAGTCACTGTTTATTCACTGCATTTGCTTATGCTCACCCTGCCCATGGGAGGTTGCACTTACCTTTTCCCTTCTTAAGCACTTTGCCTGAGCACTTCTCCATGAGCACCATCGCACCTATCACTCATCCCTTCCCCTCTGCACTTGCATGTTCTGAACACTCACAAGGCATAGTAGGTTTGTCTCCCCTCCCTCTCATTCTCATCATTTGTTTGTACTATTCTTTTGTAATTCATTGTCTACCTTCCCCTGTACCCACCCTGTTGCCCTGTGGGTGCTTTGCAACAGATTTGCTAATTGTATAATCGCCTAACAAGTGACCATTAAATAACTGTATGTCTTCATCTCTGTGCACTTCCATTCCAGACTCAGGTGTTGTATATGGAATGGGTGTTTTGCAGTCTCCTTCTGCACTAAATGGGCTAGTAGCCACCCAGGTCGATCATCTTTGTTAAACCATCTGGTCATTTTCAACTTGTCCTGAAATCTAACCTCACTTTCTGCAACATCATGAAAGCTGTTGAGTTCCTCTTTTATTTCTGCATGTAGATGAGGGGTGGAGTCCAGTGCATGTTGGGTCTGACGCACTCCCAATCATGCTTTTACCTTATTTAAATCTGGTCTTATTGTATTCAGCATAGCAAATTCTGATGCCATCACCATACCCCTGATATATACTTTAAATGCCTCCCACAATATTGCAGCCGTGGTCACAGTGCTGATGTTATCTGCAAAATAATGGGTAATAGATTCATGTAGGTTGAGCATGAATGCTTGGTCTTGCAGTGCTTCTTGTTTAAATCTCCATGGGGGCTTACCACGTCCCTCCGACGTACAAGCCACTGTGGGCATTATAGGGGAATGATCTGAGAAGGTATGTGGATCTCACATGTTGTGACATCAGAAAATAAGTTCTCTAATGTACACCAAAGATCTATTCTTGAGTGCAAATCAAACACAGTTGAGTAATACGTATAGCCCTTTTGATATTCATGCAATACCCACCACACCTCCACCAGTCTCAGGTCTTTTAGTCCCTCTATGATCATATTAGCTGCATTAGTCAAAGTTCTGGGACATGTGCTTGACCTATCAGTATGAACATCCAGGATGGTACTGAATCCCCCCGCCCATATTATCTCTGCTGCTGGAAACCCTGCAAGTTGTTGGAAAATTACATAGTAAAAGGCGGCATCATCTATGTTCGGGCCATAGCTATTTTGTAATACCACTTCCCGTTTGCATAGGTATTCATGTAGCAGTATATATATCATCCCTTCGCATCTATGCATGACTGTAAGCAAGTGAATGGATGGCCTTGTGTATTAATATCATGACACCCCGTGCCCTGGAGGAGTAACTGGTATAGCATCTCTGGTTACGCCAGCTGGGTGATATCTTCCTTGCCCGATGCTCCACCATATGAGTCACTTGAAGAAATAAGATATTTAGTCCCAGGTGATTTGCCAGGGCTATTACTTTCCTTGCCTTCATGTAGTTAAGGAGCACTCTGACATTCCAACTCAACAACTTAATTTGGCAGTTCCCATCACGTGAACCCATTATCCTGAACCCATTGCCACTCCTTGTCAAAACCATCTGCATGTCGCATATATGCACTCTCCTGTCTGATTCACCAAGTGTGTTTTTCTAACTGTAATTTCCAATGTTTTCCCTCCCGTTCCTCGCCAACAATCACTGCCCACACCCAGCCTGCAGTGTCAGTAGCACTTCCCCCAACTAGTGTACCATTGATAAGCTGTGGCTTTAAAGAATCTTGCTCCCCAAGGGCGACTCCTTACAATCCCTATAATTATGCGTACAAAGTAAAATTTTCATCAAAATCCGGTCAACGAAGTCGCAGGTCAACTGTATAAGGACGGAAAAGCCTAACCGTCCCAAACACTGAAAAAATTATTTAATAAAAATACAGGACTCTGCGCCAACCAATCAAGTTGATTTTTTTATCATAGTTGCTGATTATTTATCAAAAACTGTTGTTGAGCCCATAGGTGATAACATGTTTCGGCTCCACTGAGCCTTTTTCAAATCTGGGCTACCAAGATTATAATACGATACATACAATATAATAATCAAAAAACATTTTGTATAAGCGGCATTGTAATATAAAACATTGCGAATATCACAACCAAAACATATATGCATAATAATATGAAACAAGTGTTTTTCCAGACAGAAAAAGAAGGATGGGCAAAAGGGAAGGATTCATGGGTGTACCAAAAAAGACAAGCATATCAAAATATATTATTATGTTTGAATATACAGAACAAGAACACAAAAACAAAAAACAAAGAAAAAGAAAGAAGAGCCAATTAATATTCATTGATCTTCATTTCACTAAGTAATGTAACCAAATTCTTCAATAGTCCCTTAAGACAAACTGATAGATCAATGCATGTCCTTACCCGAAATTAGATATAACCAGTTCTTATGACTTATGTCCTTGTAGTAGTAACGGGGTAAAATCCCCAGTACCAATCTAAACAAAGAGTGAAGGTAGGACAAGTAAATTGTAATATTTGTCCGATTTCAAATATACATAAATTATGTATGTCAAGATGGCCCATGGTAACTACATATTTTCATTCGTGCAAAAAAATCCCGCCCTTAACTAACCGGGCACACATGACTCTACTTAAAAGTCACTGCCATTATTACTTTTTTCAACACAAATTAGTTTTGTGAGTTTCCGTGGCAAAGACAACTTGTTTAATTACTGCTCTTTGCATCCGATAACAGTTTTCAAGTATCAAGAAAGCTCTTACCCGTTCCTAGAACACTAACAATCACACGCGTCGGCAGGTAACCTTTAACGCTAACCTAGTGTTCCTTCTTATACTATACGTCATCAATGTGCGCGGTTACCATGGCGACACAAAGGACGCGTCGTCATAGAAAGCCGCGCTTCTATTGCCCCTATTGGGATTGGTTAAATACTTGGGTTGCAACTATCAAAGTATTTATTATTCATAAACACGGGCACTGATGCACCTCAAAACGAAAAGGTTAGTAAACATTAAGCACAATATTCAAAAGACAATAATGAACTTCCAGTAGGGTATCCCTTTACCACACCCTAGGTACATGCAACCTCATACTGTACGATATATCACACAAAACTCTACTTAAAGGTCACTGTCATTATTGCTTTTTTCAACACAAATTAGTTTTGTAAGTTCCGTGGTAAAGACAACTATGTTTAATTACTACTCTTTGCATCCGATAACAGTTTTCGAGTATCAAAAGAGCTCTTACCCATTCCTAGAACAACAATCGCACGCGTCGGCAGGTAACCTTTAACGCTAACCAAGTGTTCCTTCTTATACTGTGCGTCATCAATGTGCGCGGTTGCCATGGCGAAACAAAGGACGCATCGTCATGGAAAGCCGCATTCAATCCCCCGGCATTCTACGAATTACATGCGCTGTCTAAATCAATAGTATTAATAAAGCCAGAAAGACTTACAGATTATGTATGCGCTTCTATTACCCCTAATGGGACTGATAAATACTTGGGTAGCAACTATCAAAGTATTGATTATTCATAAACACGGGCACTGATGCACCTCAAAACGAAAAGGTTGGTAAACATTAAGCACAATATTCAAATGACAATAATGAACTGCCAGTAGGGTATCCCTTTACCACACCCTAGGTACATGCAACCTCATAATATACGATGTACCCTTTTATGATCAAAAATAGTAGTAAAATTAAGAGACCAGATTGCAGTGTACTACATCTCACAAGAATGACACCATTTCATTATCTGTATTGAGGCCTGTATTTGTTGAATTAAAGTAGCAAATTGCTCTTGCTTCCGCTTGTCGTAGCGCTTTCACTCTGTCACCACCTCTTTTGTTCAGAGTTACTTGTTTGAGACCAATGAATCTGATTTCCGATTTATGATGTAACTGATGTGTTTTTTGCCAATGTTCTGCTAACGGAAGTGATGGGTCTTGGCTGCCTATTTTGGCTAAGTGTTCACGGATACGAACTCTCAACTGTCTCTTAGTGCTGCCAATATATAGTTTATGGCAAACACAAATGATACCGTAAACTACAAAAGTTGTTTTGCAGTTAATTCCTTGTTTGATCATCCAACGTTTCCCATTTTTGTCATTGAATTCCGTTGTTCGTTGATATGCATATTTGCATTGTGGACAAACACCACATTTTCTGAAGCCAGAATCTTTCTTATGTAACCATGTACCTTGAGTAGTGCTATCAATATCCGGTAATAGTGATGGACTAAGGATGGATTTGAGTGTATTTGCTCTTCTAAAAGTGATGCGTGGGTAATCACTCACAAAATCACCAATATGACTGTCCAATTTTAGTAAATACCAATGTCTTTTTAGAATTTTTCGTAAGCTCTGATGGTCTGAGCAGTATTGAGTAATGAAACTGATTGGCATATTGGATTCCATATTACTCCTTTGTCTCTCTCTCAAAGTGTCATGCTGCTGCATCAATTTGGTTTTCTTGTATGCTTTACTAATATCTTTTTGGGCATATCCCCTTCTTCTGAAACGACGTTGTAACAACTTACATTCCTCTTCAAATTTTAAATTACTGTTGCAATTGCGTCTCGCTCTGATATATTCACCCAGTGGTATATTGGTAATAGTCGGTCGAAAATGACAGCTCTTTGCATGTAATATTGAATTGACTTCAGTTGGTTTTCTAAATGTAGTTGTTCGTAGTACTTGGCCTTCCAAATATATTGTCAAGTCCAAAAAATTGATCCGATGTTGATTACATTCTCCAGTAAATTGAATCTCAAAACAATTAAGATTTAACCTTTCCACAAATGCGTGAAATTCCTCTGTGCTACTATCGACAATGCAAAAAACATCGTCGATGTACCTTGTCCAAAGTTGGATTTTGTCAGTAAAAAATGGTTCGGTGTATATTGTTTTGTCTTCCAACATCCCCATGAAGATATTCGCCAGTGCTGGGGCATATTTAGTACCCATCGCTACCCCCTTGGTCTGTTGGTATATCTTGTTGTCAAAGGTAAAGACATTGAGATCAAACGTGAGATGTAACATTTCTTTAATCATGTTCAAATGGTTGTAATACGAAGCTGATTCATGCCTGAAGGTATAGTCAACTGCAATCATGGCCCATTTATGCTGTATAGACGTGTACAGTGCCTTCACATCTAGAGTCGCTAGAAGGAAGGTACTTCGCCATGAGAAATTTTGTAGCTTTCGTATGAGGCTGGTGGAATCTTGCAAATATGAATGAAGTAACATGGCCCTTGGTTTGAATATTAGATCCAAGTATTCTGAGATGTTCTCTGTAACCCACCCAATCCCACTCATGATCGGGCGGCCCTCTGGTATCCTTTCATAAGGCTTATGTATTTTCGGTAAGAAGTACATGGTTGGAGTTACCGGTTCTTTTATCCATAAATAAGTGCGTTCATCATCCGTTATCAATCCTTTTCTGTGCCAATTGAGTATATGCACTTCTACTTGTTCTAATGCTGATTTTCGAAAATCATCCGTTCTTAATACATAGCAACCTGGAGTATTTAAATGTCTGAATGCCATTTCCAAATAGTCCTCCCTATCCATTAGCACAATATTACCTCCCTTATCAGCCTCTTTGATCACTGTCCGTGAATCCATTTTTAGCGATACGAGTGCATTCCTTTCTGATTTAGTTAAGTTGTTCTTAGCGATCCAATTCTTGTGTTTTTTGCTTTTAAGATTATATAGATCTCGTGAGACTGCTTGATGAAAGGTGTCAATCACATTATCATGTGCCAACTGTGGCACAAATTTTGAACGTACTTTAAGCTCCTTTGTGGTAAGAGTATCGGATTTTATCTTGAGGTCATCTAATAGGTGAAATACCTGATATTGATCATCCTCGGTTAGTGAACGTAATATATATGTGTCTTCAATGTCCTGAATCGATTTGTCACTAATTGATATTGTTGCCTCTTCAGGTATAAAATCACCAGGAGCTTTAGTTGCAAAGAATTTTTTTAGCTTCAATTTTCTCGTAAATTTGAAAAGATCAATTTGTGCGTCCAAAGGGCTGAAGTTGCATGTGGGTGCAAAGGATAAACCCTTATTAAGAAGAAATCTTTCCTCTTGAGATATTGTCTTGTTAGACAAATTGAGGACAAGATCATCTGTTATCTGTTGATGCTCATCTCCTTGGAGCTGGCCCTGGTTTGTCTCTTGTTTGCTTGTGACATTCCTATGTTGCCGTCGTTTTCTACACCCCCTCCTTCCTCTTCTCCTTGCACAGGTGTCAAAATACCTGTAGTTGGTGGTAACTGAAAACGGACTGATTTCTGAGAGGAATTACGATTCCCTTTCTTGTATCTTTTGATCTGGTTCAGATATCCTCTTTGTTCAATTGATTCAGAACTTGCTCTAGCTTGATTATCTTGATCTGAGTCTGCATCAGAGCTGGCCGATGATATGTTGGGGGTTGAGTTTTTGGACATTGGCTTCGAACTTGAGTCATACTTAGTTTGAAATGTGACAAGCAAACAAGAGACAAACCAGGGCCAAGGAGATGAGCATCAACAGATAACAGATGATCTTGTCCTCAATTTGTTTAACAAGACAATATCTCAAGAGGAAAGATTTCTTCTTAATAAGGGTTTATCCTTTGCACCCACATGCAACTTCAGCCCTTTGGACGCACAAATTGATCTTTTCAAATTTACGAGAAAATTGAAGCTAAAAAATTCTTTGCAACTAAAGCTCCTGGTGATTTTATACCTGAAGAGGCAACAATATCAATTAGTGACAAATCGATTCAGGACATTGAAGACACATATATATTACGTTCACTAACCGAGGATGATCAATATCAGGTATTTCACCTATTAGATGACCTCAAGATAAAATCCGATACTCTTACCACAAAGGAGCTTAAAGTACGTTCAAAATTTGTGCCACAGTTGGCACATGATAATGTGATTGACACCTTTCAACAAGCAGTCTCACGAGATCTATATAATCTTAAAAGCAAAAAACACAAGAATTGGATCGCTAAGAACAACTTAACTAAATCAGAAAGGAATGCACCCGTATCGCTAAAAATGGATTCACGGACAGTGATCAAAGAGGCTGATAAGGGAGGTAATATTGTGCTAATGGATAGGGAGGACTATTTGGAAATGGCATTCAGACATTTAAATACTCCAGGTTGCTATGTATTAAGAACGGATGATTTTCGAAAATCAGCATTAGAACAAGTGGAAGTGCATATACTCAATTGGCACAGAAAAGGATTGATAACGGATGATGAACGCACTTATTTATGGATAAAAGAACCGGTAACTCCAACCATGTACTTCTTACCGAAAATACATAAGCCTTATGAAAGGATACCAGAGGGCCGCCCGATCATGAGTGGGATTGGGTGGGTTACAGAGAACATCTCAGAATACTTGGATCTAATATTCAAACCAAGGGCCATGTTACTTCATTCATATTTGCAAGATTCCACCAGCCTCATACGAAAGCTACAAAATTTCTCATGGCGAAGTACCTTCCTTCTAGCGACTCTAGATGTGAAGGCACTGTACACGTCTATACAGCATAAATGGGCCATGATTGCAGTTGACTATACCTTCAGGCATGAATCAGCTTCGTATTACAACCATTTGAACATGATTAAAGAAATGTTACATCTCACGTTTGATCTCAATGTCTTTACCTTTGACAACAAGATATACCAACAGACCAAGGGGGTAGCGATGGGTACTAAATATGCCCCAGCACTGGCGAATATCTTCATGGGGATGTTGGAAGACAAAACAATATACACCGAACCATTTTTTACTGACAAAATCCAACTTTGGACAAGGTACATCGACGATGTTTTTTGCATTGTCGATAGTAGCACAGAGGAATTTCACGCATTTGTGGAAAGGTTAAATCTTAATTGTTTTGAGATTCAATTTACTGGAGAATGTAATCAACATCGGATCAATTTTTTGGACTTGACAATATATTTGGAAGGCCAAGTACTACGAACAACTACATTTAGAAAACCAACTGAAGTCAATTCAATATTACATGCAAAGAGCTGTCATTTTCGACCGACTATTACCAATATACCACTGGGTGAATATATCAGAGCGAGACGCAATTGCAACAGTAATTTAAAATTTGAAGAGGAATGTAAGTTGTTACAACGTCGTTTCAGAAGAAGGGGATATGCCCAAAAAGATATTAGTAAAGCATACAAGAAAACCAAATTGATGCAGCAGCATGACACTTTGAGAGAGAGACAAAGGAGTAATATGGAATCCAATATGCCAATCAGTTTCATTACTCAATACTGCTCAGACCATCAGAGCTTACGAAAAATTCTAAAAAGACATTGGTATTTACTAAAATTGGACAGTCATATTGGTGATTTTGTGAGTGATTACCCACGCATCACTTTTAGAAGAGCAAATACACTCAAATCCATCCTTAGTCCATCACTATTACCGGATATTGATAGCACTACTCAAGGTACATGGTTACATAAGAAAGATTCTGGCTTCAGAAAATGTGGTGTTTGTCCACAATGCAAATATGCATATCAACGAACAACGGAATTCAATGACAAAAATGGGAAACGTTGGATGATCAAACAAGGAATTAACTGCAAAACAACTTTTGTAGTTTACGGTATCATTTGTGTTTGCCATAAACTATATATTGGCAGCACTAAGAGACAGTTGAGAGTTCGTATCCGTGAACACTTAGCCAAAATAGGCAGCCAAGACCCATCACTTCCGTTAGCAGAACATTGGCAAAAAACACATCAGTTACATCATAAATCGGAAATCAGATTCATTGGTCTCAAACAAGTAACTCTGAACAAAAGAGGTGGTGACAGAGTGAAAGCGCTACGACAAGCGGAAGCAAGAGCAATTTGCTACTTTAATTCAACAAATACAGGCCTCAATACAGATAATGAAATGGTGTCATTCTTGTGAGATGTAGTACACTGCAATCTGGTCTCTTAATTTTACTACTATTTTTGATCATAAAAGGGTACATCGTATATTATGAGGTTGCATGTACCTAGGGTGTGGTAAAGGGATACCCTACTGGCAGTTCATTATTGTCATTTGAATATTGTGCTTAATGTTTACCAACCTTTTCGTTTTGAGGTGCATCAGTGCCCGTGTTTATGAATAATCAATACTTTGATAGTTGCTACCCAAGTATTTATCAGTCCCATTAGGGGTAATAGAAGCGCATACATAATCTGTAAGTCTTTCTGGCTTTATTAATACTATTGATTTAGACAGCGCATGTAATTCGTAGAATGCCGGGGGATTGAATGCGGCTTTCCATGACGATGCGTCCTTTGTTTCGCCATGGCAACCGCGCACATTGATGACGCACAGTATAAGAAGGAACACTTGGTTAGCGTTAAAGGTTACCTGCCGACGCGTGCGATTGTTGTTCTAGGAATGGGTAAGAGCTCTTTTGATACTCGAAAACTGTTATCGGATGCAAAGAGTAGTAATTAAACATAGTTGTCTTTACCACGGAACTTACAAAACTAATTTGTGTTGAAAAAAGCAATAATGACAGTGACCTTTAAGTAGAGTTTTGTGTGATATATCGTACAGTATGAGGTTGCATGTACCTAGGGTGTGGTAAAGGGATACCCTACTGGAAGTTCATTATTGTCTTTTGAATATTGTGCTTAATGTTTACTAACCTTTTCGTTTTGAGGTGCATCAGTGCCCGTGTTTATGAATAATAAATACTTTGATAGTTGCAACCCAAGTATTTAACCAATCCCAATAGGGGCAATAGAAGCGCGGCTTTCTATGACGACGCGTCCTTTGTGTCGCCATGGTAACCGCGCACATTGATGACGTATAGTATAAGAAGGAACACTAGGTTAGCGTTAAAGGTTACCTGCCGACGCGTGTGATTGTTAGTGTTCTAGGAACGGGTAAGAGCTTTCTTGATACTTGAAAACTGTTATCGGATGCAAAGAGCAGTAATTAAACAAGTTGTCTTTGCCACGGAAACTCACAAAACTAATTTGTGTTGAAAAAAGTAATAATGGCAGTGACTTTTAAGTAGAGTCATGTGTGCCCGGTTAGTTAAGGGCGGGATTTTTTTGCACGAATGAAAATATGTAGTTACCATGGGCCATCTTGACATACATAATTTATGTATATTTGAAATCGGACAAATATTACAATTTACTTGTCCTACCTTCACTCTTTGTTTAGATTGGTACTGGGGATTTTACCCCGTTACTACTACAAGGACATAAGTCATAAGAACTGGTTATATCTAATTTCGGGTAAGGACATGCATTGATCTATCAGTTTGTCTTAAGGGACTATTGAAGAATTTGGTTACATTACTTAGTGAAATGAAGATCAATGAATATTAATTGGCTCTTCTTTCTTTTTCTTTGTTTTTTGTTTTTGTGTTCTTGTTCTGTATATTCAAACATAATAATATATTTTGATATGCTTGTCTTTTTTGGTACACCCATGAATCCTTCCCTTTTGCCCATCCTTCTTTTTCTGTCTGGAAAAACACTTGTTTCATATTATTATGCATATATGTTTTGGTTGTGATATTCGCAATGTTTTATTTTACAATGCCGCTTATACAAAATGTTTTTTGATTATTATATTGTATGTATCGTATTATAATCTTGGTAGCCCAGATTTGAAAAAGGCTCAGTGGAGCCGAAACATGTTATCACCTATGGGCTCAACAACAGTTTTTGATAAATAATCAGCAACTATGATAAAAAAATCAACTTGATTGGTTGGCGCAGAGTCCTGTATTTTTATTAAATAATTTTTTTAGTGTACCATTGAATTTGCAGAGGGGCTCACTGTTTCCGTTTTAGGTGACTTTATGATGCATGAAATTCAACCAAACTTATCTTAGATTCAGCCATGCTTAACTACTTAGATTACATATCCCCAATGTCTTATACCATTCTTTACATACTATACTGTGCGTCATGATTCAGGTTGTGGGCGGAGCAGATACCTCCTTCAGGATTGGTACCAGTATCTTGGTTTCCATGAACTTAACTGCCTTCTCAGGTACAGTAAATACATACATTTTCCCACTAAATTGAAATCATAGTCTGGCAGGATAGAGCATGGCATACTGTAGGCTCAGTTCACAGGGAAGTTCTTGACCCCTACAAATTGGAATCTCTTTGTTGCACTGCCACCGAGAAGTTTGGGAACAGCCATATGACGTCTGAATCCAGTCGTAACTCTTGCTTATCTTGGGCCAATTTTAGGAGCAGATCTCTGTCTATTTAGCTCAAGATTCTGGCAATAATCTGGCTGGGGAATTCTCCTTGTTTTGGCATTGATGTTAACGCTTGGTGCACCCTTTTGACTGCAAAACAGGAAGACTGGGTCAGGTTTTCCAGCAACTGACACAACAATTTTTCAATTGCTTGCTCCATATTTCCTGTCAAGGAGTCCTCTGGCACACCCATGATGCACTTATTATTCCTGTCGCACTCTGGAATCCAAATCGTCACATTTGGATTTTATGAACCTCATTTCCTTCACCAACATGGACACGGTGTTCTGCAACTCATGTACATCATCTTCTGTTGTGCCTATTCTCTCTTCCATTTCAATAATACGCAGCACCTCTTAGGATAGTTGTGCTTGGATAGTGGTGACATTAATTGTTATATCATCCAACTTCTCATGGACTGCAGCAAACCCTTTTTGCTATTTATTCAGCATTTGGTGCAAATTAGGAGGCTCCAGCGCGGTGGAAAAAGTCAACTTATACTCCTTGGCTTTCTTCCGCCTGCTTAGGGGTTGACTTAGTGAACTCCTGTTTTTTTGCCACTGTTCCCTGCAACGTCATCATAGCTCATTGGCTTTAACAGGGAGCTACTCAAATCCCACCACTGCTCAACTGGCAGATCTTGGTAGGTTGTCCATCGAGCTGTTATTCCTCTCACTGTCATTTTATGCCTGGCACCCAAAGATTCCCAGCGCAATTGCCCTCTCTAACTTTAGGATATAACTGTGCAGCGTGAAGATGCCCATCCATACTAATAATTATTTCCTCCTCTTCCTTGTTCAGCAATTTTGATCATGGAGCAGGCCTCTGGGCACTGGCCAAATATTGATTTTGTTCTTCACCCGGCATATGTGCAGTCCACCAACCTACCCATTCTCTTTCAAATCTTCTCCCCTCCTACCTTCCAACAGAAATGATGATTGTGCCAGGTATGGGTAATTATTCTCCCCTGTTGTACAATCAGGACCGCCGTGCGTCTGTGCTTACTAGCACAACTTCCGTTTGCCATTAATCTCTCGCCTCAGTCGTGGGCCTCCTCCTCTCTCTCGGCTGGCTGTGTGCACTTCGACCACTCATCAGCGTCCAGCTGCCACCCGGTCCTCCGATCTGCCGATGTGAGTGTCCCGCTGTCGGCCTCCTTTGCTTTGCTGCAGTGCGGACCTCCTCCACCACCGGTGAGCATGTTGTGGGGGGGAAACGTTCACCAGATCTTCTTAACATTGACCCAATTCCATATTTGGTGGTGCCTCCTTCAGAGCCCCTCTCGATTTCCTTGTGCCTTCCTCCTGGCCCCGTCATAAGTGGTGTTCTGACCACCCGCCTTGGCAGAGTATTTATCGCTTTTCGGTGGTCACCGACCAGTGCTTTCACCACTTTCGTGCCTCCCGCCAAAGGACCTCAGGCGGGCCCCCACTCCTCCTCTCTCGTTCTGCACACCAATTCCTCCTCTGCAATTGGGTCTGCTACCAGCATTCCCCGTCCCTTAGTTATCGTTCTGTTTTCTTGTGGGGGTTATCAGAGCACAGTATGCTGAATAATTGCCAGAGTTATTTCTCCTCAGGTTGGAGCTAAGCAGTCAAGCAGCCGTCTTGTTTGACTGCTCAGCAGTGCCCCCCAATGTGTGTCATTTCTGATTGAAAATGGCATCGCTGTTCGTCAATTAAATACAAACACAAATACAAATACCTCCTCGTTATGAGTAATGCACCCAGTGTGTGATGTTGATATTTCTGCATGAAACAAGCAATGACAATATATGCCTTCAAATGGCAGGCTGGCCCCCACCTTGAAGGATTCCTCTGTTACAGCTGATCTCTTACCACTTTTACCCATAATAAAACAACACTTCCTCCTCACCACCTTCTGAGAGAGAGAGGGGAGATGGAGGGAGAGGGAGAGAGAGAGAGAGAGAGGGAAAGAGAGAGAGAGAAACGTGAAAAGAGATAGAGGTAGATAGAGAGAAAGGGGGAGAGAGAGTGAGGAGAGTGAGAGAGAAGGGGGAGAAACACACAGAGGGGTGAGAGGGAGAGAGAAAGAGAGAGAGAGCAAGCTAGAGTGGTGTATGATGCAGTGGATTAAGCTAGATGTTAAAAGATTAAGAGAGTGTGAGAGGCAAACCAAGGAGACAGACTGGTAGACCAAATACTTGTAAAAGTGATGACAAATTCCTTGGAGAGGAGCATTAAGTATGCATTGGTAGGCTGGTCTCCAGGGAATCTCGGTCTAAAACCTTCTAAATTGATAAATACCTTTGGAAGCATGAATCCTCTGAACTTGGTGTCTCGAATCACATTGTGCGGAAGCCCGAAAGGAAAAATGTCACAAAACCGCTGGACCTCATGGATGACGGCATCAGTGTACGGCATTCGGCTCCTGTACACAATGGTGGGAAGACAGTCTCGTCCGATCACAGAATCAATCTCGGCAAGGATCCTTGCTAACATAAAGAACATAAGAGTGTATAAGGGCCTTTGATATTCCATTTCATGCCCACTACAAATGCATTATAGAAAAGGTGTGTCAGTTATTACTGTGACTTAAAAACATCATTTATCACAGGCTATTTCACTAGTAAAACTTTATGTGCAGTATTTATGCTGCTTTAAGCTAACTTAAACAAGCAGTGGATCAGTTTACATGGGGCAAAGGTTAATACAGTGTGTGTGTGTGCATGTGTGTATATACGGTAGAATTAGTATGTCAGGAATATGAAATTACCCTTAGCAGCATTGTGCCTTCCACTGAGCCCAACCTGCATCAGGTCTAGGCATGGGTGATTGGCTGACAGTGGACAACTAAATAGGAGTGCACTCCTTTCTGTATTATTTATTTTTTGTTTTATTTATTGGGTATTTATAATGAGCCTATACACAGTGTGTTTCAAGGCGCATGATGGATGAAGGTAAATATATACACCTCATTCCCTGACAATTCCCAGTTCCTTCTGTGTGTAATTTGCACAAATGCAGTTCAAAAGACCTTTGTGTATCAGCCCATATGCAAAGTGAGCTTTTGCATGTGTAGGTTGGAGAACAGTTTTATGAATCAGCTCCCAGTTTTTTTGTTCCTTTCTGGCTCTTGTGGTGGTGACAGAACCCGGCAGGAACATGAAGGCTCCAATTACTCAAGTGGGGAAGGACATATCCCATTTAATCTGTAAATTGAGGAGTCAAGTCTTTTCTAAATGTGGTACCTTCAATGTCAGGATGTTTTTTGATGAGGAGCAGTGAGTGCCTTATTGTTGTGCTGACCGTCTCTGTGCCCGCTATGAACAGACTAAGTACACTGATGACCAAATTCTTCATGGAGTATTCGGTAGAGGGGTTGCCTTTATCCTTGGGTTGAAAACAAAAAAATATACATTGAAATTTACAGAGATCAACTTTTGGGTAAAAGGATCAGAAATGTTTGCGCACAGAACACTCTGAACAAGGTTTGAAAATAAAATATTAAATAAAGATCACAAATTAAAGTAAGTGTTTAGCTTACAAGACTGTTATAAAATGAGTGTTTGTGCATTATAAACACAAAACCCAACTCACTAGAGACTATGTAATCCATTCCGAAAGCATGGAAGTGTGAATCAACCCACTGATTAACTAGACTCTTCCCTGCAATATCTAGCAATCTCTGCAGCAGACATATAACATACTAATATATCCTACTAACACCACACATGACACTCAAGGAAAGAGTGGTTTTAATGTAAACAATAAAAGTTGACTCAAAACCTTTAGTCCAGTAAAGAGAATATGGGAATCAGTTTTGAGATTGTTTTAATTATGGCAATTAACCTACCAGTAACTTCTACAGTTCTGTGATCTGTGTTGACTTGTCTTCTTGGACAAGTCTCAACATGTTTATTGGTCAACTGCTTAACATCTCCCACAATGTCTAGTAAAGCCTGAAGTCTTGGACATCAGGAAAAGCCTAAGGCAATATCTACGAACTACATTGATTTTACTGTAAGACATCAAGAGAAGTAAACTCCCTCAGCAAATCATCAAACAAAAATGTCCCTTATGTTTTGAAAATGTGCGTGCAAATGGCACATCTAGATTCAGTTTCTATCAGGATGGAAATTGCAAGCATTGATAACGTTGCTGCCCCATATTAAATGCCACTTGAAGTCTCATATGTCCAACCACATCCATCATATGCACAGGCAAGGCTAGGAACTTTGTGAACAGAGGATAGCACAGGGGCAACATGCAGATCTTGGAAGCAAGACCACACAGAGCAACATAGGTTCGAATCCCGGATCCGTGCAGAGCAACAGAGGTTTGAATCCCGGATCTGCGCTGAGAAATTGAACTAGGCTATGCAGCACCTTATAAAAACACTAATAAATGTAAAAAATAAATACAATTTTCAGATATTGCAATGGTATGCCTAATGCAGCCTCAAGTGCCCAGATACTCACATTATGAAGAAGATCCTCAAAATAAGTTTTGCTGCAAACAGGAGTATGCTACCACATCACATCATTTGCACCAAAAAAACTGTGCCCATCCTTAAAAGGCTATTTGAATGTGGGCATCACATTGTGTGTGATCAGTGAACAGCTGGAAGATCTGAGACTCATGCAGGAATGCATGCAGGGCTCCAACCGCAAGGGTTCCAGTCTCGAGGCATGCCACTGCCGTGTTCTTCACCCTTGCCCAAAGAGTACATGAGGGCAATGAGATTGCCTCTGCCATGGCTGAGGCCATAAACCATTCAATCTGATTGACCCTGGAATACATGAGGGTCCAGGGGTCTGAGCCACCGACATCGGGTACCACCTCGAGTTCTCCCAGCATGGCAGCCCAAGGCACTGCTCGCAGTGACTCAGGTCCCCAATGGAGTCTGCTAAGACCCCCGTGCCAAATAGGGGCTGCAAGTGACACTAAACACTGACTGGGTACTTCACTGGGTGTGTTTGGGGAGGAAGTGGAGGGTGGAAGGGGAGGGAAGGGGTGTAGGGCGTGTGTGCATTCACATTAGTAATTAATACAAAGTTTTGACCTGAAGCACTGACAGGACATTCGCACAAACATGTGTTTACTGTGAGGGTGCATGATAACTACAAAGGTGCAAAAGGTCTCAAAAACATTTCTCAAGCAGTTCCTGGCGTGCCATACGTCCATCCCTGGCCTCCATGCGAACATGCATCATCCCTGCCGGTGCTGCATCATCTTCATCTGGAGAAGGAATATGCAGATCTGGGGGTAGGAGTATGTTGCACCTGACGCAAATGTTGTACAACATTGCACAGGCCACGACTATCTGCCCCACCTTCTCTGGCCTGTAAATGAGCGCACACCCAGACCATAGTAGGTATCTGAAGCGTGCCTTCCAGAACCCCAAGGCCCGCTCAAGGGTCACCCTGGTCCTCACATCGGCTCTGTTTTATGCCACTTCCCTCGGCATCTGGGGATTCCCAAGAGGGGTCATTAGCCACGGAAGCAGTGGGTATCCAGAGTGGTAAGAACACAGGTGCAAGTAATGATGCTTGGCAGTGGTGTTGCCTGTTGCGACGGCATTTCAATAGCCTGTCTGTGCATGCGTGTCCCATGTCTCATTCTGCCACACTGTTTTACGTTCCAGTACTTGCATGCATATTGCACTGCTGGCTCAGGGGGGTGCAGTCGGATGAGGTAACACCGGAAAAGGGCTCACTGCCAACGCTCATTCCAATTTGGTATCTGACTGTGAGGGCGGCATGCCAAATGGTGGGGCTATGCCTGTACATTGCAACCATGTATGGTACCTGACGAGAGACTGGGTTGCATGTGCAGATGGTCTGTGTGGCATCCATGATGGTGTGTCATTACTTGTGGATGGAGTGCATTCCAGGTCTGTTGGCAGGGTAGTGTCCCTCAGTAGTTGTTTGGCAGTCTCTCATCCTATGTATGGGGGTGTGTGTGCGTGCCTCATCTAATGGCAAAGCCATAGGAAACATTGTTGTTTGTGGTCCCTGCACCTTTCCTAACCCGACCCCCGGAGGTTACTCCAAGTGTATATGTGAGCCTGGAGTGCCTGTTCCAGTTATGAACGTGTCATAGGATAGGCACGGCTTATTGTGCATCACTGGACTGTGCGGTTTCCTGTGATTGTTCCCCTGTCTTGGTCTTGTTTGCTTCTGCATATTATCTGCAAGCTTGCCCTTTGGGTGCCCCAGGATATACATTTGATTACCCTCGGTGTCTATGTCTACCAATTCACTGTCATTGCATGGGGGAGTTGCATTCTGGTACCTCTAGTTCATTGCATGTGGATGCCCTGTTGTGTTTAAAATGGCCTGGTCAGTGACTGCTACTTCTCCAGTCATGACCTACTCCTGTGTGTTGTGGCCTGTCAATTGAGGCATGTACTAGTAAGTCCTGCTTGTGCAGAGTGCTTTCTGAACAAGCAATTGTGACATTCCATTCAGGTTTTCGCCCAGGTCGTGGCATTGCAATGTGCTTGTCTCTCTGGTAGATGACCTGGCATGTCATTCTGATCAGGGTGGAGTTGGGGCACTGATTTTATTGGACCTGTCAGCGGCCTTTGATACCATCGACCACCCCACCCTGGTCAGTCGTCTATCCGGGGCTGGTATAGCTGGTATGTTTTTTTCATGGTTCTGCTCCTTCCTTTCTGATTGTGTGCAGCCTTTATCTTTACCACCTTTTCGTTATTCACCTTCTACTTTGACTTGTTGTATTCCACAGGGCTCTGCTCTTTCCCCCACTCTGTTCGCAGATGATACGCAAATTATAGTCTGACTAAATTTGCATCATCAAGACAATGAGTCTCAGTTAGGCGATTGTCTGGGGGCCGTGGGAGGGTGGATGAGCGACAACTGACTTAAACTCAATGTGAGAAATCTGAGGTGATGGTGGTGGGTTCTTCATCTGTGTCTTCTCTTTGGACTTCTTCTTTCTGGCTTTCTCCCCATCCCCGTTCCTTTGGTAAACAATCTGGATGTTAAACTATCTGCTTCTCTTTTTTTGGCTGCACAGATTGGTACAGTTTGCCAGTCTGGCAATTTCCAGCTGAAAATCCTAAACCACATGTTTTGTTTTCTTCCTCAGAGCCTTCGTGCTACTGTGGTTCCAGGTCTAGTGTTAAATCACATTGATTATAGTAATTCCTTGTACTTGGGGCCAGCCTGCTTTTTTGATCTAGCGACTGCAGATTCTCCAGAATTCTTTGCGACTCTTCATTGGATTCCTGTGGCGAAGTGCGTCCATTTTAAATACCTGTGCTTGGTTCATTCAGCATTTCTTGGGGTTGTAGCCGAGTATTGTCATCTCAAGTGTTGCCCCTATGTCCTTTGTTGTCTTTTTTGCTCAAAGGACAGATTTCTTATCCAAGTCCCGAGATTCCGATAAGCTCAGATTGGTGGCCGAACTTTTTCAGTTGCTGCTGTAAATCTTTGGAATGCTCTACTGCTCGCTTTTCTGTCTGCAATAGACCATTTGTCAAGGTGTTGTTCCTTGAAGGCCTTCCCTTTTTTAAAATGTGATCTTGGCTGTTCTTGTTCTGCTGTCCTTAAGGTCTTTTAGCACAAAGATGCCCCAAGGTGAATGTTGCACTGTACAATATGTACAAAATGGATAACATAATATTGATGCCCCCCTTTTACCTGTCACTCATGCTGCAAGGTAGATGGTATTGTACATGTACTCACCCAACGTCCAGGTCCTCTGTGACGCTCCATGTAGGCCGGCAGCATGCTGTTTCACAGGACCACTGCATCGTTGGTTGATCCTGGGAATCGGGCAGAGCAGTATGTGATGGTAAGGTCGGAGTCAAAGGTGACTGGACATTCAGGGAATGGAACTGCTTATCTCCTTTGAGGCATTGTGGAGCACCAAAAAGTCACAAGTAGCAACACCATGCAAAGTCCCCAAGTTCCCTTCTTGGATGTGCTACTCTGCATTAGACAGTAACAGACTGCAAAAAACATATGGAGGAGCTCACTACTCTATTCAGACTGCATGCCTGTCCTTTGCACATTATACAACAGCATATTCAAAAATGGTTTAAATTACAGAGAGGAACACTTACATGGTACGCCAATATGAGAGGGTAATGTGACAGGATCCCACTGGTGCTGTATTGTCATCCAGCAGAACTCAACTTCAAAAAGATCAGTCAGCAAACATTTCCCATTTTGGCCAACTCAGAATTATTACAAAAGGCTTTGCCCCAATGACCTGTTATTGCTTTTGCAGAGTTACAAATTAACGTAAACCTAAGTTAAGGCAAGATTACAACTAACTGTTACAAATCCGGGAGTGTTCTGCTGTGATTCCAAAAAGTGTATCGTAGGTGACTACCTTTACAAAGCTCTTCTGCACAAGCCTCTACTACTGCTAGAACCTATAGCACCATAGAATGCCTTAGATACAGATCATCCAATATGGTATACAGGATTCAGTGCCAATGTGATAACTGCAAAAACAATATGTTGATCAAACCAGCAATGACCTTCTCACACTCTTCGGGAATCACAAATCATTGATCATTAATCAGAGGGTGGAACAACAAGCAGCCAACCATTATAACCTTTCTGACCTCCTTTTCAGACATGCAGATTTTCCCCGTGGAGCATGTCTTTAGGACAGAGATTTTGGACTCAAGAGAGAACCTTTGGAGTTACCAGTTGAAATCATTTCATCCTGATGGATTGAACCTCAGCGGCACCACTAGCTCAGCTAAAAATCCCAGACTGAACACTGCGTTCATTCCACATTCCAAACAGAATCTTGGCTAATGTTGGGAAGGGGAATGTTCGGAAAGGGACATCCCCGTTCCACACCCCCTAGGGGCTTTAAAATGAGGGGAGATGCATTTGAGGCACTATGATGGGCCTGAAGGTAGGGGGGATAGTGAGAGGGACGCCTTCCCATCTAACAAGACAACATTTGCGTAGATATTAGTAATCATAGGTAGAAGGGAAGACATGCATGGTAAATGTGGCATTGCATGCACTAGGCCCAAATTCGCGAGCGGTGTGTGCATGCAAGGAAGATTGAAAGAGAAGGGTGGGGTTGATTTTCTTTGTATTTGTTGTCATAAGCAAGCGGCAGCATGCAGGATTCGTTAGAGGGTCTTTGCAGGATCAGTTAGAGAAAGACATCAATAGTAATGTACAAGCCCTGCCACTGTATCATGACAGGGTGGAGAAATATAAGCAGTGGAGAGCAGAGACAGGAGCATGAGGGGTTCCCTGCACATGGCCAGCACAGGGCACAAACAAGAAAACCATTTTGGAACACATGTCCCCAATTTTAGCAGCAAACTATAAAGGGAAGCAGCTTAAGAAATGTTCACTCTTTGACATATGTTCAAAGACACAGAAGATCAAGGGAATGGAGTGGAGGTGCACAGACAGAATGATGGAAGTGCAGAAAGGGAGAAGGAGAAGGTGGGGAGCCAGTGGAAGCTAGGGGATCATATCCCTTGACAACATATCCCACAGAAGGGTACACTAATACAAGCTATGCACCTCTTGTGAAAGAGACCCATTCTGCTGTGTTAGGGTCTCCCACAGCACCAGTAACACCACAGGCTACCCCCCCCCACCGCTGTATACTGACCCACCTGAAGTACAGGCATCGGCGGGTCATAGGTCAAGGGAGTTTGAGGATACATTGACAGGATTACTAACAGAAATGAGAAGGATACAGATTTCCCCAAAATCTGCAAGGGATATTGAGGGATCAAGAGATGGGTCAGAAGAATGGAAATCAGGGGAAGAGCTGCTCAAGATGGATACTGAAGGAATAAGACATGTAGGTGTTGAGAAAGAAAGAAGCCTGGGGTGGATCATCCTGGGCGAGAAGAATACAGTGGTATGTGAGAATGTGGAGGAAGAGGACGCTGATATGTTTACTGAGGATCAGAGTGAAGGAGAAGGGAGGGTTGAAGAGGTGGCTGAGATTACCATCCAAGTAGAAGGTCTATGGGCTGGGAGCATTTTGAGGAATAGGGCCGGTCGTATGGTGTTGGTAAAGAAAAGAGGAGTCATGAAGAAGGGTGTGGGAAGTAGGGCGAAGATGCAGATGCCCCTCATACATAACAGGGCAAGGAGGACACAATATGTGCTTTGGCCCCAAATGGATAATAATAATTTAGTTAAGGCACTCCCGCAGCTCACAACAGGGGCGAGCAAGTGGATATACGAATTCAAAAGCAAACAGCAGGGGTGCCCCTGGCAATAGGGTATCTCAATAGCCTGTGGTTGCTGTAATTGGGGACCAGGCTGGGGATGTGTGGGTTAAGGCTGGATACCCAGGAGTAACCCTGAGGGATGATGCACATTATGGAGCATCATTCAATGGAGTTAGGGCACTGGTATGGGACGCACTACGGTTCGCCCATGCCAGTGACCATTCAATTTGCTCTTAACATCACCAAAGGACCTCTGAGACAAGCAAATCCACTCCCCCCAGCCCTCACAAGGAGCTCCCGTCAACTCACCAAGGGCAGGATCACTCCATATCTCCAGGTATCAGCACTACAACTTTCTTTTCCAGTGACCCTGAAACTCTTGCAACCACCTTCAGCACCATTATCATGAAAGCTGTTAACGCCATCGCTTCACTCACACTAAGGAAAGCCAAACGGACTAAGCACAGCAATGCCTGGTTCTCGCCTGAGCTCCTTCAGTTATTCTCCAAGAAAAGGGCAGCTCACTCCACTTGGCTAGACAAGCCAAGTGACTTGTCCAAGCTAGCATTCAAGACTATCAATACCTTCAAATTTCTCTCCCCAAATACCTTCCTTCTCGAGCTCTTCGCTCATCTACCTCAAACTCCCTGAGGGTCAGTTGCTTCTCTAAGCATCGAGTTGGTGGTAGATCTCTTTCTCTGGCTGGGGCTTCCCTCTGGAACAGCTTCCCTGCCTCCCTGCCTCCCTGAAACATGAGGAGAATCATCTTCGGTTCCGGAAGCACCTCAAACCCTTTCTCTTTGCTTCTGCTTTTTCTCATACTCTCCCTTGCTGACTTCCTGGCTGACACTGAATTTGCACTGGTTACCTGGTCACCCCCTGATCTCGGGCCCCGGTCCCCTCCCCTGCCAGTCGCACTCCTGCACTGCCCTCCTGGCAACTCCTGCACTTGGGGACTGTTTCTGTACCCCTACAGTCCCACTACCAGCACTTGACACCTGGTGTCAGCACTTATCCTTGCACTTGCCACCTGCTGGTCGTACTTTTACTTACTGTTTAATTTTGTTTTTTTCTTACCCCTTGTACTGCACTGTCCTCTCCCCTTTCTCCCTCACACTTCTCTTCCTTCCCCTTCCCATGCACTTGCGCGATTTGAATGATACCTGGCCTAGTAGGATCTTTGTCTGTCCTCCCTCTGTTCCCCCTCCCTTGCCTTGTTGCGCCTTGAAACACTGGTGTATAGGCACGTTATAAATGCCATATCATATCATATCATATCATATCATATCATATCATATCATATCATATAATATCATATCTCTAAAGAATACAAAACTGCTATAATCAAAGTCAAAGCTACAATATTCAACACTAGGATTGCAAATGCACACTCTGACTCCAAAGAAATCTTTGCCATCTTTAGAGAGTTGGAAACCCCCGCCCCTACACTGCCGTCTCTCACCAAGGATGAAGATTAGTATAATAGTATTGAGGAGGCGATGCTTGATAAGCTTGACATCCTTCAAAAATAAAATACTTGAACACCAACAGGGTATTAGCCAACAAATATCTAACCACTACAGTAGCACGTCCAGCAAATCCACATACTTCTCTGTCAAGGAAATGAAGGTACAAGATGTCATTGCTCTCTTGAAATCTATTAAACCCACATTCTGTAAAGGCGACGCCTGCCCCGCTCATCTCATCAAAGAATGCGCCCCACCCTTGCACCCTTCCTCACAGCCTTTATAAATGCCACTTTTACAACAGGACATGTCCCTTACAGCCTCCAGGAAACCTGGGTACACTCTCTCCTTAAGAAACCGTCCCTCAACCCAACCGTCCGAGGAAACTACAGACCCATCACCACAGTCCCAATCCCCTTAAGATCCTCTGCAAAGCAGCTTCCCTGCAAGTCCAAAAATTCCTCGAGGCTAATAACGTACTGGGTCTCCGTCAGCCAGGCTTCCATCCAGACCATGGCACAGAAACGGCACTATTGGACCTCAAAAACCAAATGGCTGAATTCATAGATTTAGGCAAAGCAGCCCACCTTCTGCTCCTTGACCTGTCCACAGAATTTGACTTGGTGGACCACAACATACTGTGACACCATCTCTCAGCCACTGCCAATTTCTCCCCCAAAACCACAGCCTGGATCTCATCCTTTCTCCAGAAAAGAGTTATGAAAATCTTTTCCGATCAAGCCTGTGCCCACCATAGTCTTATCAAATGTGGATTCCCACAGGTCTTTGTGCTTTTCGCCCACCCTCTACAACTTGTTCACAAGGTCACTCTTTAACATTCTAGACGCACTAGACATCACATATACTAATTATGCTGATGACACGCAGGTCCTGACCCCCCCTTACAGGAAACTATGAGTCAACCCTTAACTCTATCTATTCAACCTTTCAAACCTGGATGGCAGAACATGGGCTGTGTCTTAACGGTGAAATAAACAAACTGCTTCTTATTGGATCACCTGGAACCCTGCAGAAACTTGACAAACAGTGCTGCTCATCGACAATTCACAAATCCCTGTCTCACAGGCGGTCAAAACCTTGAGGGTATATCTTTACTCCAACCTTTCAATGATCAGACAGGTTAACGCCATTGCGTCCGCTGCAGCCTACCACTCAAAACTAATTAATGTAGCCAGACCTTTCTTGTCAGAGCAAAATTGCCTCACCATAGCGAGGGCAATAATCGGGTCTCAGCATGATTACTGCAATGCCCTTCTAGCTGGCACCTCCTCTAAAAATGTCAGTAAACTTCACACTATTCAAAATAATGCCCTCAGTGCCGCCACTGGCATATCCAAAATAGATCACATTTCTGTAACCAGGAGACAAGTCCATTTGCTTCCCATCAAAGAACGCATAATTTTCAAAACCCTAGCCCTCACCCACCAATGCATCCATAACACTGCCCCCCAATACCTATCACAGAGAATAGCCAAACCTACCATAGACAGACCCACCAGAACCGCATATACCAATCGAATCACCATCCCTAAGACCCTGAGGGCGCATGCTGGAAGCTCCAGATTCCCTGCTATCGCTGTACTCACTGGAATTCCCTACCACCTCACCTCAGAAGCATAGACTCGCATATAGCCTTCCGGAAAGTGGTAAAAACATTGCTATTTGCCTAAGCAGGGCACGATCTATGTAACACAGACTGATAACATGTGACTTATGTAACTGTAACATCTATGTAACCATGTTCGCCTCACTGTCAGGTGTATGCTCACTGTAACCTCGAGAAAAGCACCCACTCCTGTAAGTAAGACAAAGAAATCATCTAGCAACAGTGCCTTGATGCCTGTGGGCTGTAAGTGTGCTTTGCAAATTACAAAAATAAATAAAATAAATAAACTACAGAAGGCCTTCCCAGATACCCCTGATTTACAGTCTTTGATGCAGTATACTATGGGTGATGATAAGGACCCAGCTAGATTTATTCTTAAAATGCAAGAGTAGTGGAGAGCTGAGACGGGAGGGCCGTGGGATCAGTCAATACTATTTTTCTATTTTATTGTGAAGAGGGGCTTGTCGAAGGAATTACAGAAGGCATTGGATAAGATTGTGGGTATTGAGGTGAAGGGGTAGCCGGAAATACAGATTATAATAGTGCATCATGGTAAAAACGTATGGGCCGGGAAAGGGAAACACTCCAAAGGCGTCAGGGGGAAGAAGCTAAATTGGTCGAGGAGAAATTGGCAAAGGTAGCAGTACAGGTGCCTGTATCGACACCAGTACAGGTAGAAGGAACAGCGAGTACCCAGCAAGTCGTGAGAGTCACTATTGCGGCGCTCTGTGCTGAAGGAGGACAAGGACAGTGGGGCAGAGGGCAACAGTACCCACCCATAGTGGCAGAAAGGAGGGCTGCAGTGAGGAAGAGCAGGATTTTGAGGAGCAAGTGGAGGAGGGGTTGGACCCGGAGGATGTGGGTTTGGACAGTCTCAATGTTGGAATTTTTTAGGGTGGGGCATTTTGCAAGGGAATAATAATTATAATTTAGCATTTATATAGCTCTACAAAACCCTCAGGCATCTGAGCGCTGCTTATTATTACCCACAGTGTGTGGTGCTCATTACAGATAACGAAGCAGGTCTGCAGTGGGGTATAATTATGGCCTGCAGCAACAGGGTCAAGGGCCCGAAGGACCCCAAGGACTAAGGTATCTGCAACAGGGTCAAGGGCATCAGAATCAAGAGTATCCACAGGAGCAATACCAAATCTATAATCAGTAGCCCCAAGCACCAGACACACAAGTGTGGCACCTGCCAAATCAACAGTAGGGTGGTGCTGCCCCGTAGAACAGGGTACCAGGTGGGGCTGCCGCTCCCTTTGGGGGAGCAGCAGTGGTAAGAGGTAGCCCCTTCTCGTTCCCTGGGACAAACACATATCCTGATTAGGACAGCCCACACTTGCATGTCCAGTCTTGAAGACGACTTCCCGCCCTAAAGAGGAACCTTTGTTGGGGGCAGAGATAGGAAATAAGCAGTTCATATTCATGGTGGACTCTGATGCAACTAAATCATGTATCAGGGAAGGAAACTTAACACTATCAGGTAAATATCTTGATGTGTAGGGATTCTCTGGCTCTATTTCCAAGGTTCCGTACAATGAGGAGTTAGACATAAAGGTGGGAAGGAAAGTAGTACAGGCACCCTTACTATATTCTGTGAGTTCCCCTGTCAGTTTACTGGGTAGGGACTGCATGACTATATACCTAACAGAGAATGGGGGAGTCTTGTCAACGCCTGGGATGTGCGCTGTAAGGGTGATGATGATAATATACACATTGAAAAGGGAGGTGGTAGTCCGCAAGATTCCAGTAGATCTGAACATGTTCATTTATGGTATTATGGTGCTTGTGGAGGCGGTGCCCCAGATTGCCAAACAGTGTTGGCGAGTGCCGACTGATTTTATCTTTCATCCATCGGTGTCTCCTGTCGTGGTGGCGGGGACAATATTATCGCTGGATTTACAGGGGTTGTTGGTTTCGGACAAGAGGGTTGTCCTATTGGAAATGGACAAGGGCAGGTGTGAGTGGTACACAGTTGGTCTCTGTAGATACAGTAGTGCAGCTAAAGAAGATGACAGATGACAAATTGTTTGAAAATAACAACAAAGAGGGGGAAATAATCCTAGAGATCTGCATCCCATGTGACCTAATGATACTGCACCGAAGAGTGCAGTTTCCCTTAATGGCAGCATTAACTCCATCTCCATTTTTCAATGAAGATTTACAACACATGTGCCCTCACAGTGGTAGACTACAAATCTACATGAAGTAGGATTATTGAAAGACATAACACCCTTGCGTATAACACTGAAGCCAGGTGCGGTACAGCCCAGGATAAGACAATGGGCCTCATTACGAGGTTGGATGTAGCCTTGCCGGTTTTACCAGCAAGGCTACCTCCGAACTCGCATCCGGCTCCGGGACCCGCGAAAGGGCACCGGGCCATTCCAACCTCGGTGGACCTGGTAATTCCCCTTGCGCGGGTGCCGCAGCCGATATGTCCCCATTCCCATTGAGCCCCTATTGGGCTCAATGGGAATGGGGAGGATGGAAGCAGCGGTAATGTTTAGAACGGTACTGTTACTACCATCATGTTCTGCTCATGGGTGCCGGTTTGGCCACCTGGTCAGACCAGGTGGCTGCGAGGGCACTCGCAAGCAGAAGTCCTAGTATGGCGGTACGGTAGCAACATTGCAGGTAGCGATACCGGCGCCGTTATTGCCTTACCGACATACTCCTAATGAGGCCCAATAGCCACTATCGAGAGAGGCAGAGAAGGGTATTAGAAAAATAATACATGCCCTAGTGGACCAGGGGATTATAGTGCCATCTATGTCGCCATGCAATATGCCAATATACCTGGTCAGAAAATCAGCAGGGGACAATTGGAGGATAATGCAGGACTCGCACCCCCTAAATGATGTGGAACAGAAACTATTTCCAGTTGTTCTTAATCCTGTGACAATTTTATTCAGCATCCCCAACGAAGTTGTGTACTTTACTGTACTGGATTTGAACAATGCATTTTTCTCGATTCCACTCCATCCGGAGTCGAGGTATCTCACAGCATTTACACTGGGCCAGATGCAGTTCGAACACATTAGATTACCTCGAGTACTGTGAGAGCCCGAACATATTAAACAGAATACTGCATGCTGAACTTGGGAATATTCAGGTGCCTAGCACGATTATCCAGTGCATGGACAATCTTCGAGTGCGTAATGACAGTGAACAGCACTGCCGAAGGGACTCAGTTGCACTCTTACAGTTGTTGGCCCGTCAAGGTGTAGAAGGTTGACAAGGCCACATTGCAATATTGCCAACAGGAAGTTATCGATTTGAGGCAGTTCATATCGGTGAATGGTACCAGAATACTACCAGACAGGGCATTGTCAGTATGCACCACCCACAGACATGCCTCAGTTAAAGAAATGCAGAAGTTCCTGGGCCTGTGTAATTACTGTAGGGCGCAGATTCTAGATTATGCAGCATACATGAGACTACTTCTACAGGCCCTTAGGGAGGCACAAAAGACAATGGACCATAAATTACAGTGGACGGCTGAAATGATCAGACAGTTTGACGATTTAAATGAAGTCATTAGTTCGGCACCTGTTCTGGCCACCCCCATATCACACGCAGGAATTTTATTTGTTTTTACACTCTGGTGGAAAGCTAATGACAGCGGTGTTAACACAGAAAAGCACTATGGGCCATAAGTCATTTGCCTACTATAGTGGTACTTTGGATGCAGTGATGCAAGGGCTGTTTGCGTGCAAACAAGCTTTAGCAGCAGCTGCCTTTGCAATAGAGAAAAGTTCTACAATCGTAATGGGGTGTTCAGTAATGTTGTATGTGGAACATTCTTTGTTTGCCATTTAAGAAAGGTCAAAGTCCATCCTGTCAACGCAAAGGTTTTCTGGAAATATGAGATCATTATTTTCAAACTCCATATTCATAAGGTTGGGTGTAAAACAGTGAACCCTTCTACCTTTTTGACGAACATGCCTACTACAGAGGATTTGACGGTGCACGACTCTGCCACAAAAGAGGGGGAGGAGGATGACACTCTCAAAGCAAGGGACTGTTCATTGACAGAGTGTGAGATACTTTTTATTGACAGCTCTTCCACAATTGATCAGGAGGGCGGGCAGAAATGGACAGGGGCAGCAGTGTTACAACTTGAGGAAGGGGAGTACAAGATGGTGGTTATGAAAAGGATGCCTACGCATTAGTCTGCACAGGCGGCAGAACTTGTGGTGCTCATCGAAGCACTGAGAGCATCTCAAATCTCAAGGGTGCCATGTCACAATATATTCAGACTCGGCGTACATTCAAACAACGGTACACACTGGTCTAACCCATTGGAAGAAGAGGGGGTTTCGGAGGGCAGATAGATCCCCAGTGCAGCATGCAGCATTGTTAGATAAAAGCGTTTTCACTGCCATCTGTTGTGGCAGCTATTAAGTGTGCTGCCCACAATAACGGGACAGACAAAATATCAATGGGGAATGCAGCTGCTGATGCAGCAGTAAAAATTGCAGTGTTCCTGCCAAATAAAATACCCGCTGAGTATGTTGTGACTGCCCCACCCGCAAGTAAACATCCAGCACCTTACCCAGATTATCTAGCTACAAGGAAGGGCACTTGAAAGGGAGAAAGAGTTGTGGTTACAGAGAGGTTGCAAGCAATCCCCAACAGATCTGTTATGGATGCAAGAGTGCTCTGAGAAGACAGTAATGCCCCATGAGCTGCTAGCAGTAGCCTTTGAACAGTTAAATTATCCATCTCACAGCTTGAAGCAGCACATAGCAGCAGATATACAGGAGTACTGGTTTATACCAAACATTCAGAAAAGCATTACAGAAATGGTCATACATTGCACCACATGTCAAAGTTTCAGTACAGGAATGACACTACAGACGTTACTGGGCACCTTGCCCCACCATCATGGGCCTTCCGTAAATTACACATAGATTATGCTGATATGGGTGAACATTGAAATGGATCTAGGTACCTTAATGTGGTGGTCTGTCCTTTCTCAAGATGGGTGGAAGCAGGGCTGTGCATGCACCCTGATGCCAAGTGTGCTGTAAGCTTTTTAGTGCAGGAAGTCTTCCCGTGATGGGGCTGTTTGTGAGATTTTAAGGTCAGACAGCGGCACACATTTCCTCAATGCGTTATTTCAACATGTTACAACACTACTTGGCATCAAGCATCTGATATATTTGATGTATCACCCATAGGCCAATGGCGTTGTGGAGAGAATAAATGGGCTCCTTAACAGTACGTTATCCAAACTGTGTACCATGTTGAAGAAAAACCTGGTGCACTGTTTGCCCCTGGCCCTCTTCAGTTTATGCATGCAGCCAAGCAAAGACCACCATTTGTCACTTCACGAAGTGGTCACTGGCCGGTGTATGCATACTCCATATGCCCTGTAAGAAGGGCGTCAGACTCACATAGGGCTGCAGCGGTGCTAGGTGAGGAGTCCAAAGAGTATTTGGCTACACTAACTAGGGCCATTAACTATGTCTCCTGACCTAATGAACCTCCCACGATTGTGACAGCAGAGAGGCCAGATGCTGAGACCACTATGGTGACAGACCCGGAAGGTGCTCAGAGGAGGATCTAGCCCTCCACATCAATTGCCTCGAACTGCTAGCAGGTTCATTTTCAGTCCATTGCTAGACTCAGGAAGGTGCAAGTTGCACCATACTTCTCAAAATGGACATTGTCTCCGCAGTCAGGTACATCAACCGCCTAGGTGGGACAAGGTCCAGAATGCTGGCAGAGCTAGTCAAGGACTTCTGGCATCTATGCATTCAGAGGAGAGTCAGCGTAACAGCAGAACATCTGCCAGGGGAACTGAACAAGGTAGTTGACTGGAACTCGAGACAACTGAGGGACTCCAGTTATTGGCAGCTGGGAGTGTCTGTTTTCCAGGAGATCATGAGACAGAGAGGCCCATGTCAGATGGGCCTCTTTGCTTTGAGACTGAACAGGAAACTGCCCAGGTTTTTCGTTAGAGGCCAGACCCATAAGCTTGGGCGATGGACGCCTTTCTCCAGGTCTGGGGACCAGCGTACAGACTGCGCATTAGCGCAGATCACAAGACAGGAAGCGAGAGTGATACTGGTGACACCCGATTGGAGAGGTCAGTCTTGGTTCCCAGACCTGCTGGAAATGTCTTACGACGATCCAATTTTTCTTCCGCACAGACAAGACATCATGCTGGGCCGACGGTGGAGTGTCACCCACTGGTTCAGGCAGGGGCTATGAGCCTGATATCCTGGGCGATTTCAGGAGATCCTGGGCCAAGCCGGGTCTTTTGGGAGAAGCTCAAGAATTCATCAGAGAATCCGGGCCCGGAGACCAGGAAGGCTTACAGAGTCACATTACGTAAGTGGGGTAATTGGTGCATGGAGAGAGAGGTACATCCCGCTCGAACAGATGTGATTCACGTGGTGAACTTCCTGGCTTGCATAGCGGCTCAGACCAAGGCTTACAGAATGAATATCACTTACCGGTCAGCAATCTCAGCTGGACACGAATATGTGGAGGGTAGACCCGTGGGCGAACATCCCTTGATTGGTAGTTTACTGAAAGGAGTTAGGTGCATGGGACCTCCAGTGCCAAAATGTTCTCGGCTTTGGAATGTGAGTGTTGTGTTGAAAATGTTCGAGTCATGGCTAGATAACGAAGAGTTATCCATGAAAGCACTTTGGGTGAAACTAACTACTTTGCTGTGCTTAATTTCCTGCATGAGGGATTCAGAGGCCAAGGCTTTGAAGGTAGACAGAAAATCTTTTTCACTAGATGTTTTACATTCTTCTGTAGATTATGCAGCCTTTCCAGACCGACCCAGAGTATATCTAGTCAGGTGCTTGAAGGCTTATGAGAACATGGCAGAACAGTTCAGACCCCAGGAGAATCTCAACTGTTGATAGCTGTAAGGAAGCCTTTTACAGCTGTGGCGTCGACTACCTTAGCAAGATGGGTAAAATGGTGCATGAGTCAAGTGGGAATTGATGTGGATCATTTTGGTGCTCACTCAACTAGTGATGACATGGCATCCACAGCGTTTTAAAATGGGAGCAAGCTTCAAGGACATTTTGAAGGTGGCAGATTGGTCAAACTAGACAACTTTTATGGCTACGTTGGTGGTAAGTTAGCTTTAAACTAGCATAATACAAGCCTCTGAGTCTTGACATAGAATACAGATTTTCAATACACGTGTTATAGAAAGGCATGATTCTATTAAAGGCTCATAGGAGAAGGATTATTCCACCCTTTCAATCACTAAATAGTGATATGTCTGAGAACATGAGGTCAATTGTGTAATTCTTTATGTCAATTTGGATGTCATTTATAGATGCGATTGCCCACCTGTCCTGGAATGGTTGCTTCATCACTGTTATATATATTTTTGACAGGTGCAGAGTCTAAAGCCGTGGGTACTTGAGGATTGATCGATGGTGATAAGAGAGTTTAAGCATTTACCAGTTGGGAAGCAGGTTTCTGTTGTTGACCAGTTTCAGAAAGAGGAAGATGGAAGGAAGACAGGGGTGTTTATAATGGACTTTGGCATGTGGTTGGACTTTAGAGATCACATGGAATGCTGTACCAATGAAAGACAAACATTCAATTTTCTCCTGTGTTCATGGATGTTGTAGTTCATTTGACAATTTGTTTTAAGTGGAAGTAATTGGTTTGGCTGCTCGAGAAGTAAAGAGTTGTGTTGAGCATAATCCGAGCCTCCGAGTCTTGACATAGAATTGCGCTATTGGGCCCACCTCTCTGACGTTCGTAGGGCACCTCCAGAAAACACACGGATGCATCAGTTATCTTAAAATGGGGGTAGCAGTACTTGGAACCTGACTACTTCACCAGCCTGTCCAGTGGCTCTATGTGTGTGGAAGCACGCTGCAGTGGCAAGCCAAACCTCAGCTGCCAGCTCTGCATTTTTCTATTTTCTGGAAGTGCTTTCCATTTTTTTCTCTATCCCTGTCTCTCTCCCCCTCTATTTCCTTTTTCTCTCTCTCTCTCTCTCTCTCTCTCTCTCTCGCTCTTTCCTTCTATCTCTCTCTCTCTATTTCCTTTTCTCTCTCTTTCCTTTTCTCTCTCTCTTTCCTTTTCTCTCTCTCTCTCTCTCTCCCTACTCTTGTTCCTTCTTCTTTTGTGTACAAAGTACGTCTAGTACTTTTCTCCCTTTTCGTTGTCCTGTGTGTCCGTGCTTATATTTAAGGAAAGAAGATCGAAGCAACTAATGTTAATACTTTGTTAAGTAGGGACCCGAGGAGACGAAGCATGAACGAAAGAATGTGGACCTATATTTATCATTGTGGATCAGTTTTTGCAGGAGGGCTGTGCATGATATTGCTAGTACTATTGGGAGTGTATTGGGTAGGGGATTGTAGGGACTAGTCTTATAAAGGGGGAATCGGGGAACTAGGATTGTAAATTATCCAAATGGAATAATACATATAAATGTTAGCAATACGAGTGGATTTACATATGTTAGCACTACTGTGAACACTAACAATAATATTGGAAATTAATGTAATGACTCTGCATGATACGTCAGTGAGGGAAATAGAGTTTAGGTTGGTTGCAACAAGTAGGGGATTGTCTACCACTATGAAACGATAAAATGAACGATATAATGTTATTTCTGATAGTACTGCTAAATTGGCCATCCATGAGACTATGTATAGAAGAATAAAAAGAGAAGTACAACAAAATCATGACACACATCACGGGCTGGGTTTTGTTGTGATTGAGGATATTCATCACCCCGAGTTCACTATCTCATGGTAACCTGATATGAGTGGTGTGGGGAGAAAGACTGTGCATAGGAGCTGTTATGTATACGCTCATTCTACACGCATCAGGGGCACCCAAGATGTTAGTACTGCAATCAGTCGTAATTATAGAGGCATAATGCCTGGTTCTTCTTGCGCTATGCAGAATAAAAGGAACATTACAGGCACATAGAGTACAATTGCAAATGGTGGGCTCAGATTTTGTAAAGTGCAATGACGACCCAAAAACAAAAAACATCAATAGGCCGATTCATGGAATTAATGTGCGCCAGAAATCTCCGAGCAAGTGTGCGAAAGCGTGCGAATCGCAACGCAAGTGCGAAAATCGCAGTGCAAGCATGCGAAAGCAGCGCACATCGATTCATGGAAGTCCGTGCACGTGTAAATACTGGGATGTGCGCTATAATCCTGCATGGTGCACGCAGGCACACACCTCATCTAACGGTGTGCGCTACGCGCACAGCGAAAGCGCACATAACACGGTGCACACACCAAAAGTAGGTGGAACACAGGGCGTAACATGCGGAATGGGGAACAACGCGTGAAAATGTGGGCATTACGGGAGAAGTACAGGAGGCAAATGCGCGCCTACAACACGTATTCATGGAATCGAACAGAGGAAACGCGTGCACCAAAAAAGATGTGCTAATCTGGAAACACGTATGCCAGCAGGAAGCAGGCATACGCGGACCCGCGCAGCATAAAAATGCGTGCAAACAAGAAACAAGCTCAGACGCTACGATGAATATACCGTTCCTCACAGCAGTGGTCGAGGAGGAGGATAGTCAGCACCAGAATATTTACACCCAGGACCAGCCTTTTTGTGATGCCTGATGACCAGGTGTATGGGAGGTACAGGTTTCCACCTCACATAATACTCGACCTGGTGAGTGAGTGGGAGGATGACCTCACATCACCCACCCTGTGCTCCCAAGCACTGAGCCCCTTGGAAAAGGTGCTCAATGTACTGCACTTCTTGGCCACTGGTGCATTTCAGCGGACAAATGCTGTAGTGGGGGGGTGTCACAGGCCACGCAGTCCCGCTGCCTACACCAGGTGTTGGCCATCATGACTGCACTCCCATCAGTCCGCAGGCACATATACCTGCCCAGAACACCTGCAGAAAGGCAGGCTGCCGTCCAGGATTTTTACGGGGTGGCACACTTCCCCAAAGTGCTAGGTGCCACATCTATAGAAACCGCAAGCACTGGCATTCCATCAATGTGCAGGTAGTATGTGATGCCAAGGGAATCATCACCTCAGTATATGCCAATTATCTAGGGTCCACCCATGACAGTTTCATTTACAGAATGTCAACCCTAAACCGGGACCTAGAAGCTGGGCGGCATGGCGATACATGGCTGCTTGGTGAGTATAAATGCCTCTGCACATGCATGCATGACAGATACTGAGTAATGTCACAACCCCACTAATGATACCCATCATCACCTCCCCAGGGGACAATGCCTACCCTCTGAGCACCCACATGATGACGCCAATTCGGAACCCCACCACACCACCCGAGGTAAGATACAACACAGCCCATATTGCAACCCGGGGCATAGTGGAGCGCACATTCGGGATGCTCAAGTCACGCTTTCGCTCCCTTGACCACTCTGGTGGGCAGCTGCTATACGCGCCCCCAGTAGTGTGCAGGATCATAGTGGCAGCATGTGTCCTGCACAACGTTGCAACCCGCCGGGGCCTGCCGGTGGACATGGTGGTGCCCCACATTCCCAACCACATGCACAGCTGCTGCGCATGGGAGGGGAAAGGGCACGTGGTGAGGCAGACCGTACGCAGGTGGTGGCTAATTACTTCACCTTAAATCACACCCCTGTGGAGTGCACACAGCCCTGGTACATACCAGCTGACAATCAATGATGATGACATAAGGCACAGTCAACTGTCACAACCATACCAGCCTGTGATTGGTCACCTGGAAGTGTTACATTGTGTGCATCCCTACCTACCGAAAGACAACCAATGCTGTGTCACAAAAAGACACACATTTATGCTGCATGAATGACTACCCCCTTGCAAAATACAACATGAAAACAGTGCCATGCCACTCAACCCCATCGCCATCTCCACTACCCAACACACCATGGCATGTCATGCAATGTGAAAGCAAACAAAGGAATGCAAAACACATGACAGAAGTGTCACAAAGTGCACTGTCCCAAATTGAAACAGGCCACAGACAATATGCTCCCAGTAATCAATAACAAACAGCACAGATGACCAAATATTTACCAGCAACACAATACAGCAACACAGGATGAAACATTGCCAAAATATGACAGTATCAATTAAAAGTAGTCCAGGTTTTACAACCTGAATAAGCCAGCACATCCGCCCCTTCCAACTGCAGAGTGTTGACGTCAGGCAAATGTGTCAGTGTACTGCATATAACATGAACTACATCCGCAAAGGAGACGGCCTTGTGAAGACATGAAGAAGGTACCTGTGAATAAGGAGCAAGACATGCATGCAAAAGCACATATCAATACACCATGCAGTGTTCAATACAACAACAATCCCCACTAGGGATGTACACACAGTTTTGACTACAGACTGCCCACACAGATCATGGGAGCCCAATGTCACTGTGTAAGTCACTATCACTTGGTCACACCCTTTGCAAGCCCATGGAAAGAGAAGCAGGAGGGTGTGTGTGTCAGGAACCCAAGCATCTAACCCAAACACAGGACAAGCCTGCATGTGCCCAGCTGTAATACACAGTGGATGCCCACGGGAGCCACACAAGGCTACACACTGTAAAAAAAAATTAAAAAGAAAAATCACAAATGGCCATGTGGGGGGCTGGAGGGGGAGGCCACCCAGGAGGTTCGAGGACAGGGTGCACACCAACACCCACCTGCGTGGATGTTTCGGAAAATAAAATACCTCCATGGGCTCATGGCCTGCACGGCTACGCTATTGTGGGAGAACTGCTGCTGTCGCTCTCTTCACCCTCTGCTTCTGCATCAAGAGGTGGTGGTGCTATGGGAGGCAGCCCACCCAAAGCCCTGGAATGGTCCTCCATGGCAGCAAGCATGCGGGTGTTGAAGGTCTGATTCTGGAGGATGATAGTGCAGAGATCCCCATGCAGCACCTCACGGGTTGCCTGCATTTCTGCCCACATGGCCTCGCATGATGCCCAGATCTCCTCCTGAGTTGCCTGCAGCTCAGCTGAGAGTGAGCATGTGAGCTGCTCCAGCTGCTGTTCTGACCTTAAATTTCGGGAAGCCTCAAGTTCACTTAGAGTCTGAATGAGGAACTGAAGTTCTAACCTCAGGGCTTCCCTGTGGCCCTGTGACTCCACAGAAATGGCTTCCCGCAGAGTCTCCAGTGCCGCCCTTTGGTCCCTGTTGAATGCCAACATGTCTTCCCTGTGTGATTGGAAAATGGAGTCTGTTGCCTGCTGTTGTTGGTCCACCTGCCTTTCAGGGGGGAGAATGGAAGTGGCCACCCTCTCCATTGCTTGAGCCATCATTTCAACTGATGCTCCCTTTTGTGCTGCTATACCATAGATGGCATTTTCCCATACAGTATTGCCTGGTGGCGCACGGCCACCGCGTCGGCGGGCACCGCACCTGTTTGGGGCAAGGCGTTCTGCACCTTGCTGTGCCGGCACTGCCTGAGGCTGCAGGACTGCATTCCCCCTCTGATCTGATGGCCCAGGAACAGGATCAGATGTAGTAGAGTGTGACCCTGCATCCATAACCGCCAAAGGCGGAGTTACCAACACTGACATCCCCATAGAGGGTTCTACCCCTGGTGCAGGTTGGTTGGACAGAACAGAATCCCTGCCAGAAACACTCACCTGCGACAGCACATTAGTCTCATCATCCGATTCAGCACCTGAATCATAGAGGCCTGGGGAGGTGCAACCAGAGACACCCCTGGACAGTATGGTCTGCAATAAGATTGGGTTTTCACCCATCACCACACCACGTCCTCCACTGGTGCCCGGTCGTCCCTGAGATTCCTTCTGGGTCTGCACCAACTCCTCAACCTCAACAGCATCAAGTGCGTCATCACCTGCAAAAACATGAAAGACAACAAATGGAAACAGGCATGAGCACCATAGTACACACAAAGGCCTGACAAGCCAGAGATCCAGTACATGATTTACACATGTCCCACATGACAATAACCCTGGCATGCATGCACTGTCAATGAGTTGGAAGGGGAGGCAAAAAGCAGACAGTGAGGACACCAAGATGGAAAAGCAACACATTTGTTGCATGCTGGGTAGCACTGGCATCACACATTAGTAGCCTGTGAGTGGCATGTCCAATACACGTACATGACACATGCCAGCACACAGATGGCATGTAGCCTAGCCATGATACATTTGACAAGTACAGCCACATGTCAGTGAATGAGTACTGTCACCCATCCATGTGAGATGGACATGATGAGATGAAAAATGCTAAATAGTGACAAAATACGCATGTGCAACACACTGCAACACATCCATTGTGCAATAATACAGTGATCGCAGGCAGATGTACACATCAATGGTTGGTCACTTCAACATGACAGGAAACAACTATTGATTGATTGATATTTTATTTCTATCGAGCGCAAACATGTCCACATTCAAACAGGCCCCAAAAATTAATGTAAGCAGGCCAATACTCAATCAGCCTGAATGGTCTAATCATTCACATAACAAGGCAACACATGTGGGCCAATGTGGGGTGTAATCAATGACAGAAGCATGTCACATATGTGGCATTAGGGCTGAAAAATGCATTGCAAAAATGGGAGAATTGAAACAATCAGCCTGAATGAACACTGAAAAATCCAGAACAATGTTGCAGCAAGATGACAGTTCAAGGGTAACTGAAGTAATGTGGAGCTAATTGGCTACTGGGGGCAGAAGGGATACTGTCATACCCAAATCCAAGGCCGGTGAATGTTTTGGAGGAAGCACATGGGTGACCCATACCACTCAGGAGTACACACCCTCACCTGGCACTCAATCAGAACCCGTCACCCAAACAACATACACATGTATTACACACACATGCATGGCCACTCACCGGACAATGCGTCGTAATCTGGTAGGTCTCCCACGCCTTGAATCTGTTCCTCTGTGACGAAGGTTCCAGCAACAGACTCAGTGAGTTGGTTGTCCTCTGGTGGAGACCCACCACCAGTCACCAGAGTAGAGGCATGATTTGAGGCCAGCTTGTTCTTTGCTCTGCGTTTCAGGTCATTCCACCGCTTGTAGCAATCATCAGCTGTGCACCTCAGAAATCCAAGGGCACTAATGTGGTCCACGATGGTCTGCCAGAGTGCCCTACGTTGACCAGGTGTGGTCTTGCGCCCTGCAGTCACCACCATTTCGTGGCTATGTGCCGACACATAGGCCACAAGTGCATCAACTTCGGCGTCATTAAAGCTAGGCTTTCTTGGCATGCCAGAGTGTGTAGCTGTGGTCTCAGCCTGTAGTGCCAGAGCACCCTTCTTCTTTTTCAAAGGTGGTGCAGATCCTGAGTGGCTTACGCTGCTCTGGTCAGTAGGGACAGAAGCGCAGGTGGACTGGGTACTAGAAGTGTGTGAATGCACAATGACCATATGTCTTGGTGCAGGCTTTGGCTGCAGGGTGACGTTGGCCGGTTTGATGGACCTGGACCGACACTGTCCCGGCTGGGAGACTCAGAGCTGGGGTGGATAGAGCTGAAGCTGCCCCTGCAGCCTCCCCACCCTACCTACATGGGGCAGCAGATGACATTGCTGCCACAGATCCATGTGGCCTGGTGACAGCAACTTGCACCGCCACACGTGGCTTAGACTTGCAGACCTGGAGGTCAGCCTGGGAGTCATCCTGTGCTGGTTCTGGTGCCAAAATGGGCCGGTCCAACAAGGGCTGAGCTCGGATGGTGTCAGCTACGTTTCCCACAACCATGGGGGGGCATGGGTGTCCCTGATTGGTCCTCCACACACGAGGGTCTAGGCGCACTCTGCAAATCCTGGCCACTCCCCTACCACGCCCACCACGCCCACCTTTTGGAGGTCGGCCAACTTTGCCTCCCTTACTGCTTGGTCGCCTCCCAACCATGGCACTGATGTTGTTGTGCGTATGGGAGTTGCAGTAAACAATTGTCCTGGGCAATTGGGGTGAAAGGGGTAGGGTACTAGATGGAATTTGTACCCTAGTGCTCTAGCAAGGCTGTATGTGACCCCTGGGGGAAGATGACAGGTCACGCAATGCACAGGCACCCCAAAAACAAAAGCACACGTGCAGGCAACCCCTGGTAGGCCACGTGCGTGGAAAAATAAACCCTCACTATGCTGTGGCACCCTTAAACACAAAAATAAGCGTACGCATGTTACACGCAGCCTACAATGACCTCTGAAAGGGTACGCAACACACGGGGGCAACCACAGTTGGAAAATACGTGCAAGACTCACCGTCTGCCTTGAAAAAGAACGTGATAAAGACGCACATGTGCAACACCCCTGCCAAAAGAAGAAAAGAACGCAGTCTGAGGAAACAGGGAGTACGAACTGGAAACGTTGTGAAGTAATCACGTGTGAACCGACAAGAAGTACAAGATATACACGTTCGCTCTCCACAAAAAGCACGTACAAGGAAATAGCGTGATACTCGTACCTTTTAAGCCAGCCCACACGTGAAACGTCGCTTACGCGCTTACGCGCTAAGGCCCTTTCCTCCAATAGCACGGTGACGTGCAGTTTTCTCATGTGCTGATTCACTATGCACCCGTGTTGTGGGCAACGACCTGCGCACCTAACGTCACTGACGCGCTTACTCCGTATCAAGCTGGCCACGCGAATACACATGGAAGACCACGCTCCTGCCCAAAAGGCCATTTTCCTGCCCCCCAGATCCCCGAGCATTCTCCCACCTGCCATCTGCTGCTGCCTGACGGCCTGCTGCCCACGTGCCCTGCTATTTGCTGCCTGCACGTCAGCCAGGGGTGCAGTTGCTGTGACCACCCCTGCTGGAACTGAAGACTCCCGACTGGGATACCTTCGCTCCACAGCCCAGCCCCAGGACCCAGTTGCCCACCCACACCTGCCTCTAGGGTTGCCATGCCGGGCACAACACCATCTGACACCACTGGCAACCCCCAGCCAGAGAGGCAGAGGGCCACCAGCTTCAGTGCCAGGGAAGTTGGTGTCCTGGTGGAGAAAGTCCTGGGGCAATATGATGCCCTCTTTGGAAGTTTGCGCGCCGACAATGAAGGACGGACCAGGATCTGGATGGACATCGTGACTGCCATCAACGAGGAGGGGGTGGCAGTCCACGACATCAAACATGTTGGAAGCGCTGGGAGGACTTCAAGTCCAGGACCCTCGACAAAGCCCAGCGCCTCTTGAAGGATGCGGATGCCAAGGGGTGCCGGAGCCACCTGTCGGACCACCAAATGAGGGTCCTGGAACACACACGACCAGCGCTCCACGTCCAGGTCCTTGAGAGGCAGACCCATCTGGAGTCGAGCGGTAAGTGTACATGCATACTGATTGGATGCTGTGTGTGTTGTGGTGTGCCAGTAGTGTGCAGGTTGCACATGTGTTTTTGTAGGGCCATGTAGGGATGTGAATGTACAGGGGCATGAGGCTGACACATATGAGTCCTCTCGTGTGTGAGACACATTGATGGTGTATGTGTTGGTAAGCATGCAGGCCAAATGCAGGTGTGGGAGTACACATGTTTGAATTACTGTGTATGTACGTTTGCATGGATGTGGTGTCACACATGGATGGTGGTTCCAGCTGCATGTATCTGCACTGTGTACATGTGCATGTGTGTGTATTTGACAAGTGTGCAACTTAGATGCAACATTAATGCATGTGACACTGACATGTAGAAGGCTGAATGGCAGATGTGACATGGATGGCGATCTCATCACTGCGACAGTTGGTGGAGATGTACACATGCATGTAAGTGTGGTGGCCTGTGTGCATGTGTTGTGCACTCCCCGTGGTTCATGTGACATCAGGCTCACCTTCGGCTGCTCGTGCTGTTGTTTGTGTATGGATGGTGCTGCCTGGTGGAATAATGCTGTTGAATTGCTCATGTGTGTGAGTTGAAATGACATGTGTGTTGGGGAGTGTGATGCCATGTCTGAAGTTTGACACTGACACTCATGTACAACTGTCATGTGTGTATCAGTCCATTGTCCAGTGCCCTGATGCCTGTGTTCTATCTCTCCCTGTCTGCAGCGTCAACTCCCAGGTTTCCATCTTTACGGGGAGTGAGGAGTCTGGTGCCACGTCCCAGGCCGCAGCTGCCGAGGGTAGGTTCAAGAGGCGGAGGATGGAGGTGGACTCCTCGGCAGCAGAAGGGGCAGCTGAGACCCCACAGGGTCCGACAGAGGAAGATGGCACGGAGTCATCCAGGTTGGTGGGGGGTTCGGTGGAGGAGGAGGCCGTGGAAGGGACACACACGGGGTCTGGAGGTGGGGATTCCACTGGTGCTAGTAGTGCAGTGCAGGGGCAGGGACAGGAGGCAGCACAGGCCACCGCAGAGGTGCCTGTTTGTAATCCTGTCCCCGATCCTGTGACTGCATCATCCCGCACCAGCAGGGATGCCTACGTCCAGACCCGTTTTCAGGGAGGGGATCCGCTTACAACAACTGGCCTTCCTCTCCCTGCAGACATGGCTATCTGGGACCGGGTTGAGCCTGTCCTGAGTGGGATGGCGTCGTGTCAACGGGGCATGCAAGGTGACCTGCAGTGTTTTCGTGAAGACACTGCACGTCATCTTGAATGCCTCATTGACCGCATTGACCTACTGGGACTGGTCACCAGGGCTGGATTCCTCTGTTTGCTGGACCTTGTTCTGACCCCCTCCTCACCTGAACACCCTACACGCCAGTCGTCCTCCATGCCATCTTCCCACCCATGTATCACCTGGGTACCCTGTGGAGCTGCCTCTGACCCAGCAGCCAGGCTGGTGGGGGACACATCCCTGCCACAGTCGGGAGTCAGCCGTCCAGCAGGGGTGGCCACCACGACAACTGCACCCTAGCCAGAGGAGGACGTGCAGGCAGCAAGAGCAGGGGCACAGGCACAGGCACAGCAGCAGCAGCAACAAGGTGGGAGCCATGATGGCTTGGGGCCATCGACATCGGAGGGGCAGGCATCGGCCAGAGGGCAGGAGGACCCAGGATTACAAGTGTCTTCCGTGTGGCAGCGGTTGGGCCACGCCATAGATGCGGAGCGGCAGAGGGCGGAAGAGGCACGGCTCACAATGGTCAGGGCGGAGAACTCCATGCGGAGGGCACTGAGGTGGGCCGAGTGCCTCGAGGCAATTTGCAGGGAGTTGGAGGTCAACATGCCATCGTACCTGCGAACCCTCGGGGCCATGGAAGAGGACCGACTCCAGGACATTGAGCTGGAGTTCAATGATGCCCTGGCCCGGGACATCGAAAAGTGAGTCGTCGGACTAGCCAACTGCCATTGTAAATAGTTTTCAGTGTTAGGTTTCGTTTTCATTTTCCTTTGATTTGGGGTGATTGGACTATGCCCCACACATTTGTATACGGTTTTTTGAACATGGATTAATGGATTTTTCTTTTTGACAATGGATTGTACATAGTTGGACAATGGTTTAATTTGAACTTTTTCTTTGGATTTCACCATGGATTAATGGATTTTTCTTTTTACGTTTCCTTTGGATTTGCTTTGGTGGAGGGAGAGTTTGGACTATTTTTCTTTTGGATTTCTTTGGATTGGTTATGCTTTTCATTTACTCATCTTTTGGACATGCTTTTCATTTCATGTTTGCTATTATTTTATGCTTTCATTTCATTGCTTTATTTTTATCCATAATACATTTTGATATTTTACTTCCATGTGTGTGATTCGCTCATTGGGTTCATGCATGTGAAAATGTGGGTTTACGCAATCAATGCCAACCAGTGTGTGTGTGTGACGGACATGTGTTGATGTACATAGTTGAGTTTTGGTTTGTGTCTTGAGATAGGCATGTCAGTGCAGGGTGGATTGGGAAATCATTGCGTCTCAAGACTGGGGTGGCGTGCTGTGGTAATTTGGTGTAGAAGATTGTGCATCTTTATGTCATGTGGCGGGGACATAAGTGGGGGCCTGCAGGCAGGTGCCCCTCACTGCTGGGGGGTGGGGGTGCAGGGGGACATGAGTGGGGGCCTGCTGGCAGGTGCCCCTCACTGCTGGGGGTATAGGGTGCAGGGGGACATGAGTGGGACATGAGTGGAGGCCTGCTGGCAGGTGCCCCTCACTGCTGGGGGGTGGGGGTTCAGGGGGACATGAGTGGGGGCCTGCTGGCAGGTGCCCCTCAATGCTGGGTGGATGGGGGTGCAGGGGGACATGAGTGGGTGTCATGATCTCTGCTTCCAAAAGGTCAGGGTTTTCCCAACTCCCTTGGAAGCAGATCCATAACCCAGGTTCCGAGTGCCAACCAGTCCCAATTGGGACCTTTTGGACCCAGTCCTGGCGCCAGTGGCACCAGGCTCATAAATATGCCCAGTCCCAGCGCTGGAAGCGCTGGGCTCATAATGCTTGGGTGGACTTACCTGCAGCAGACCATGCTGCTTACTTGCCTGCCAGTTGAGCCTCTGATCCTCTTCTGTTTGGAACTACTTTTCCTGTTGGGTGGGGCAGGAGCCACTCCCTAGGTTCAGAACACTGGAACTCTTCTGGAAAGCAGGAACTCTTTTCTTACCTAGGCGTGGCTGTGGAAGGAGACACCTAAGCACTACAGGAGGCTATTTAAACCACACCCGATGGATGAATCTTGCTTTGCGTTATTCTGCATCCTCTGCAGCAGAACGCTCATCGTGTCTTCTGCATCTGATCCTGGGCCTAAGGAAAAAGGCTTACCATCCTGAATCCAGTCTTCAGCAACACCTATAAAGAAAAGAAAGAACAGGTTAGCATTACGGTCTTCAGTGACAGCACTTCACTTACCTGGTCCATCGGCTGTCACCAACGCCTCGCGCTGCATTCCGGCATCTGAAAGACAAAGGCTTACCTACTCTTCGTGCGCTCCGGAGGTCTTCGCACTGCATTCCGGCATCTGAAAGACAAAAGCTTACCAACTCTTCGCACGCTCCAGAGGCCTTCGGCGCTGCATCCCGCATCTGAAAGACAAAACAAGGTGCATTTAAAGACATTGGGGAACTTTAATACTCATGTGCCATTACTCCTTTCCACATCTAACCCAGAGGGTATTCCGGCACCCTGCAGCCGCTCTGAACTTGTACCTGCAAAATAAAAAGACAGTTAGAGAGCATCGTGAAGCAGGCAACAAGCGCTTACTTACGTGCTTCCAGGTGCTTCTATTCATCACACGGGCTCCATCTTCAACTCACTTCAGCTAGTCATCCGCCATCGCCGGAACCCTGCAAAACAAGAGACATCATTCCTAAAGACTTTTAAAGACATTAGAATTACTTGAAACTTACTGTTCGTGCAATAAACGACGGACAGCAGTCCTCTGAAGTCAAGAGGCCTGCTCCCCTTATCCAGTGAAGAAACTGGTTACAGCACCCTGCCCCGAGGCAGATGGAGAGCACGGCGTTCACTTACCTAAGACATCTTACCCTTCGAGTCAGACATACAGTGCACAGAGGTCCAGCCCAAAGAGCCAGCCGTGTGTTACACATCACCTTTGAAGATACGGTATACGCCCAGTCAAGACCGGCGCCTCTACGGGAATCAGGTGAGCGTTACAGAACGCAAAGCCTACCGCAAAACTCCCGTCCAGGCGCTATGGAAACCTCGGATACCGACCAGCTAGCCCAGTTACTTGGGGAACTAAGGGCAGAAGTGCATGCAGCCCGTCAGGAAACGAACGCTCTAAGAAGGGAACTGATTATTTCCAAGGAGCGAACAGATGATCTCGCTAGACAATTGCTACAGTCACAAGCCGGACAGACCCCGTTACCCGCATCTGGGGGAAATCTTCCTTCTACATCCTCTATGAATCCAGTGCAGATCAACCTACCTGGGAATGTACCTCTGGCTCCGCCCAAACGATTTTCTGGTGACCCAAAGAGGTTTGCAGTATTTATCAATCAGTGCCGGTTGCATTTCTTATGCCGGCCAGCAGCCTTTCCAACTGATCAAGCTAAAGTAGCTTTCGTGCTTTCGTACCTTAGTGGCAATGCGGCAGACTGGTCGATCCCTCTAGTAAATCAAGATGATCCGGTCCTCCATGATTTTCAAGCTTTTCAGCTCAGTATGGAAAAACTGTTCGCAAGACATTCACAGGGGCAGGCCTTGGACAATGAGCTTCTTTCGTTACAACAAGGTAATCAAGACCTTTTGGCTTATATTGCGTCTTTCAACAGACTGATAGTGGAAACTCAATGGCCTGAGGACAAAAGGATTACGCTGTTTTATAGAGGTCTACGTGGAGAGCTCAAAGATGTGTTAGCCCAAGTAGTGAATCCCCCACAAGATTGTTCGGACTATATAGACTTAGTCGTTCAAATAGATCACAGACTGCAGAACAGGAAGGCCGATCGTTCCAAGTTTGATGCTCGAGTATTTTCCAAACCGCCAACTCCTTCCAAAGGAGTAGACTCCGGGGAACCCATGCAAATAGGGGGCCTGAAAGGTCCTCTAACACAAAAGGAGCGGGAAAGGAGAAAACAGTTGCAATTATGCCTCTATTGCGGAAACTCAGGGCACTTTCTTCGAGACTGTCCGGTGAAACCTGCCAAGAAGGCAGTAGGAGCTGCAGTGACCAAAGTTACAAACTCTGAGCAGGGAAACGACCTCGCCCGACAAGAATAGAGGTCCTCTTGCCGAGCGTGAAAACCAGTTCCGTGACCTCGCATTTCGTGATACCTATGGTCCTCATTAGCCCTGATAATCCGGATCGATTACATGCAATTGAAGCTTACGTCGACAGCGGTGCCATCGGCAATTATGTGGATCATGAAATGGTTTTGAGGATGAATCTAACTCTTTGTCCCAAGGCTGTAAAGGACGTCATTACTACGGTGGATGGTACGGAGATAGCCTCCGGACCAGTAACGCATACCACTCAAGAAGTGACGCTAGTAAGTCAAGATGGACACCATGAGAAGATCGTGTTCGATGTGATCAAGGCCCCTCAGTTTCAGATTATTCTAGGAATACCTTGGTTAGAGAAACACAATCCTCTGATCGATTGGCAAGCAAGAACGGTCCAGTTTCCAGAATGTATCTCTACTTGTCACCCTCCACCTGGTGTTGCACTGGCAGCAATTTCTTCAGAGACTCCCCAGCTACCTCCCGAATACCTAGAATACCAAGATATTTTCCGGAAGGATCAGGCTAACTCTCTACCTCCTCATAGGTCTTATGACTGCCAGATAGACCTGATACCTGGATCTACTCCTCCTTGTAGTAGAATTTATGCCCTCACCGAGCCTGAGAACCTTCACCTTCGACAATACCTGGATCAATACCTGGCAAATGGGTTTATTCGTCCTTCCAAGTCCCCTGCTTCTTCAGCTTTGTTCTTCGTTCCAAAAAAGGAAGGAGACCTTAGAACTTGTATAGTTTATCGCTCCCTGAACCAGATCACCGTCAAGAATAGATACCCGTTACCTTTGATCCCTGAACTCCTGGACCAAGTCAGAAAAGCATGCATATATACAAAGCTGGATCTTAGAGGAGCCTACCACTTGGTACGAGTAAAAGAGGGCGATGAATGGAAGACGGCCTTCCGCACCAAATATGGGCTACTTGAATATCAGGTCATGCCCTTCGGACTTTGCAATGCCCCGGCCGCCTTTCAATATTTTATGAACAATGTCCTCAGAGAGCTCATAGATGTGTGTGTTGTTGTTTACATTGACGACATCCTCGTTTATTCTTCATCGGAATCTGAACATCGGAAACACGTGAAAATGGTCCTCGAAAGATTGCGTCAACACAAACTTTTCGCTAAGTTGGAAAAATGTGTTTTCAACGTGACTGAAGTTGAATTCTTGGAATTCATATTATCACCTAGCGGAGTGCGTATGGATTCAAAGAAGGTCGATGCAGTTCTCAAATGGCCATCACCCTCCTCCGTAAAAGGTGTGCAAAGCATGTTAGGCTTCGCTAACTTTTACCGCAGGTTTATCCCCGAATTTTCTCGAATAGTCCAGCCCATCACTGCCTTGTTAAAGAAAAACAAACGTTTTGAATGGTCTACCGAGGCGGAACAAGCTTTCCAAGATTTGAAGACTAAATTTATCTCTGCACCAATCTTAAAACACCCTCGCCCCGAACTCCCCTACATCGTGGAAACTGATGCTTCAAGCCTTGCCATGGGGGCAGTTCTATCACAAAAGGACCCGTTAACCAATCAGTTGCATCCCGTGGCATTTTGGTCCCGCAAATTCTCGCCTCCTGAAATCAATTACACGATTACTGACAAGGAACTTCTGGCTATCAAGTCTGCCTTTAAGGCTTGGCGGCATTATCTGCTGGGGGCCCGACACACCGTTACTGTGATTACGGATCACCGAAACTTGCAATATTTGAAAAACGCAAAAGCCCAATCCTCTAGACAACTCCATTGGGCATTATTCTTTGCCGAGTTTGACTTCATAATTACCTATCGACCTGGTACAAAAAACGGTAAAGCTGATGCCCTTTCACGGATGGGAGTGGAAGAACACTTGATCAACCCTAAACCTGTACCAATCATTCCCGAACAAAGAATTCTGGGTGTCATCGCCACACAATCCATAGAGAAAGTTAAGGATAAAGCCAGGCAACTTGTAACTCCAGCAGACATACAGAATTGGCATCTGCAGGGAAAGGACTTTGCAGTAAAGGACAACTTATTGTATTTCCAAGAACGATTATACCTGCCCAGCACAGATTTACAGAAAAAAGTAATCTCTTGTTATCACGATTCTTTAATGGAAGGACATCCCGGTATGGCCAAGACCTCAGAAAAGATCAAGCGCTATTTCTGGTGGCCGTCTTGGAAAAAAGATATCAGAGACTTTATAATGTCCTGTGGAGTATGCGCCCAAAACAAGAGTCAAAAGGAAAGACCAGCAGGCCTCTTACACCCTATTGACATCCCACCTCGCCCTTGGCATACGCTTTCTATGGACTTTATCACCTATCTACCTCCATGCTCCGGATACAATACGATTCTAGTAATCGTGGACTTATTCTCCAAGATGGCGCATTTCATTCCGCTCAAAGGCTTGCCAACAGCAGCAACTCTGGCCCGAGAATTTCTCGAAAACATCGTCCGACTGCACGGTTTTCCTTCGGTTCTAATTTCGGATCGAGGTAGTCAATTTATTTCTCATTTTTGGCGAAGTTGCTGTCGGTCGGCTCAAATTGATGTGAGACTATCGACCAGTCACCACCCTCAGACCGACGGACAAACCGAGAGGACCAATCAAACTCTGGAACAGTATTTACGCTGCATGCTGCAACAAACTGAAAAAACTTGGAAAGACATCCTTTGGATAGCCGAATATGCCTACAATAACTCTGTCCATTCGGGAACTGGGAAAACCCCGTTTTTTCTTTTATACGGCAGTCACCCTCGAACCTCGGAGTTGGATCCCCTCCAAGATCTTGAAACACCAGCAGTAGACTACCTGCATTCTACAATCACCCAAGCCTTTAAGGAAGCTGTTTCTCACCTTCAAAGGGCTAAAGAAAATACAAGAAAGGAGCAGATCAACATCGGAAGGAAGCCCCTCAATATCAAGTAGGGGATCAAGTCTGGTTATCCACCAAACATCTACCTCTAAAAGGGCCACGCACATTCAACCCAAGATACCTTGGTCCCTATTCCATCACTAACATAGTAAACCCAGTAGCGGTCAAGTTGGACTTGCCCCCGCACATGAAGATACATGCGGTCTTCCACGTCTCTCTATTAAAACCCGTGCAACCTCAAACCCGACTAACTAAATCTCCAAAACCTATCCTAGTTGATGGAGAACTCGAGTTTGAAGTCAAAAGCATTCTGGACTCCAAGATCTCCAAATCTAAACTATTTTACCTAATTGACTGGAAAGGCTACGGCCCCCAAGAGAGATCCTGGGAACCTGCTGAATATGTCCACGCTCCTCGCCTAATTAAAAGATTTCACCGAACATTTCCTGACAAGCCAAAACCCCCGGAGAAGCCCGGCTTGGGAGGGGCCTTGAGGAGGGGTACTGTCATGATCTCTGCTTCCAAAAGGTCAGGGTTTTCCCAACTCCCTTGGAAGCAGATCCATAACCCAGGTTCCGAGTGCCAACCAGTCCCAATTGGGACCTTTTGGACCCAGTCCTGGCGCCAGTGGCACCAGGCTCATAAATATGCCCAGTCCCAGCGCTGGAAGCGCCGGGCTCATAATGCTTGGGTGGATTTACCTGCAGCAGACCATGCTGCTTACTTGCCTGCCAGTTGAGCCTCTGATCCTCTTCTGTTTGGAACTACTTTTCCTGTTGGGTGGGGCAGGAGCCACTCCCTAGGTTCAGAACACTGGAACTCTTCTGGAAAGCAGGAACTCTTTTCTTACCTAGGCGTGGCTGTGGAAGGAGACACCTAAGCACTACAGGAGGCTATTTAAACCACACCCGATGGATGAATCTTGCTTTGCGTTATTCTGCATCCTCTGCAGCAGAACGCTCATCGTGTCTTCTGCATCTGATCCTGGGCCTAAGGAAAAAGGCTTACCATCCTGAATCCAGTCTTCAGCAACACCTATAAAGAAAAGAAAGAACAGGTTAGCATTACGGTCTTCAGTGACAGCGCTTCACTTACCTGGTCCATCGGCTGTCCCCAACGCCTCGCGCTGCATTCCGGCATCTGAAAGACAAAGGCTTACCTACTCTTAGTGCGCTCCGGAGGTCTTCGCACTGCATTCCGGCATCTGAAAGACAAAAGCTTACCAACTCTTTGCATGCTCCGGAGGCCTTCGGCGCTGCATCCCGCATCTGAAAGACAAAACAAGGTGCGTTTAAAGACATTGGGGAACTTTAATACTCACGTGCCATTACTCCTTTCCACATCTAACCCAGAGGGTATTCCGGCACCCTGCAGCCGCTCCGAACTTGTACCTGCAAAATAAAAAGACAGTTAGAGAGCATCGTGAAGCAGGCAACAAGCGCTTACTTACGTGCTTCCAGGCGCTTCTATTCATCACACGGGCTCCATCTTCAACTCACTTCAGCTAGTCATCCGCCATCGCCGGAACCCTGCAAAACAAGAGACATCATTCCTAAAGACTTTTAAAGACATTAGAATTACTTGAAACTTACCGTTCGTGCAATAAACGACGGACAGCAGTCCTCTGAAGTCAAGAGGCCTGCTCCCCTTATCCAGTGAAGAAACTGGTTACAGCACCCTGCCCCGAGGCAGATGGAGAGCACGGCGTTCACTTACCTAAGACATATTACCCTTCGAGTCAGACATACAGTGCACAGAGGTCCAGCCCAAAGAGCCAGCTGTGTGTTACACATCACCTTTGAAGATACGGTATACGCCCAGTCAAGACCGGCGCCTCTACGGGAATCAGGTGAGCGTTACAGTGGGGGCCTGCTGGCAGGTGCCCCTCACTGCTGGGGGGGTGGGGGTGCAGGGGGACATGAGTGGGACATGAGTGGGGGCCTGCTGGCAGGTGCCCCTCACTGCTGGGGGGTGGGGGTGCAGGGGGACATGAGTGGGACATGAGTGTGGGCCTGCTGGCAGGTGCCCCTCAATGCTGGGTGGATGGGGGTGCAGGGGGACATGAGTGGGAGCCTGCTGGAAGGTGCCCCTCACTGCTGGGGGGTGGGGGTGCAGGGGGACATGAGTGGGGGCCTGCTGGCAGGTGCCCCTCACTGCTTGGGGGAAGGGGTGCAGGGGGTCATGAGTGGGACATGAGTGGGGGCCTGCTGGCAGGTGTCCCTCACTGCTGGGGGGTGGGGGTTCAGGGGGACATGAGTGGGGGCCTGCTGGCAGGTGCCCCTCAATGCTGGGTGGATGGGGGTGCAGGGGGACATGAGTGGGGGCCTGCTGGCAGGTGCCCCTCACTGCTGGGGGGGTGGGGGTGCAGGGGGACATGAGTGGGACATGAGTGGGGGCCTGCTGGCAGGTGCCCCTCACTGCTGGGGGGTGGGGGTGCAGGGGGACATGAGTGGGACATGAGTGGGGGCCTGCTGGCAGGTGCCCCTCAATGCTGGGTGGATGGGGGTGCAGGGGGACATGAGAGGGACATGAGAGGGGGCCTGCTGGCAGGTACCCCTCACTGCTGGGGGGTGGGGGTGCAGGGGGACATGAGTGGGACATGAGTGGGGGCCTGCTGGCAGGTGCCCCTCAATGCTGGGTGGATGGGGTGCAGGAGGACATGAGTGGGGGCCTGCTGGCAGGTGCCCCTCACTGCTGGGGGGTGGGGGTGCAGGGGGACATGAGTGGGACATGAGTGGGGGCCTGCTGGCAGGTGCCCCTCAATGCTGGGTGGATGAGGGTGCAGGGGGACATGAGTTGGTGATCACTAGTGCAAGGTGACATGTGGCCTGGCTGGGGGGCATGCCCATGGTGGATGGGCTGCCTGCAGGACATGCCCAGGGTTGCAGGGTAGTCCCCTGTGGTGTGGGCTTCCATGAAGGGCCCGTGGAGGGGGTAGAGGGCACACCTGGGAGGACCCACACTACCAATTCACGTGTGGGACTCCCCTTCCACCCCATGAAATACACGTACCCCGCTCGCACAGAGCCAATTGCGTGTGAAAATTCCCGCGCACCCCAGAAATACATGTACCCCGCTCGCACAGGGCCTACCGTGTGTGAAACTCCCCGCGTACCCCCCAAATACACGTACCCCGCTCTCACAGGGTTTACCGTGTGTGAAACTCCCTGCGAATCCCAGTAATACATGTACCCCGTTCGCACAGGGCCAATTGCGTGTGAAACTTCCCGCGCACCCCAAAATACACGTTCCACGCTCGCACAGGGCCAATCGCATGTGAAACTTCCCGTGCACCCCAGAAATACACGTACCCTGCTCGCACAGGGCCAATCGCGTGTGAAAATTCCCGCGCACCCCAGAAATACACATACCACGCTCGCACAGGGCCAAGCGCGTGTGAAACTTCCAGCGCACCCCCGAAATACACGTACCGCGCTCGCACAGGGCCAATCGCATGTGAAACTTCAGGCGCACCCCCGAAATACACGTACCACGCTCGCACAGGGCCAATCGTGTGTGAAACTTCCCGCGCACCCCAGAAATACATGTACCCCACTCGCATAGGGCCTACCGCGTGTGAAACTCCCTGCGTACCCCCCAAATACACGTACCCCACTCGCACAGGCCCTACTGTGTGTGAAACTCCCTGCAAACCCCAGTAATACACGTAACACGCTCGCACAGGGCCAATCGCGTGTGAAGCTTCCCACGCACCCCAGAAATACACGTACCCAGCTCGCACAGGGCCAATCGCATGTGAAAATTCCTGCGCACCCCCGAAATACAAATACCATGCTCGCACAGGGCCAATCACGTGTGAAACTTCCCGCGCACCCCCGAAATACACGTACCCCGCTCGCACAGGGCCTAACGCATGTGAAAATTCCTGTGCACCCCAGAAATACACGTACCATGCTCGCACAGGGCCTATCGCGTGTGAAACTTCCCGCGCACCCCCGAAATACACGTACCATGCTCGCACAGGGCCAATCGCGTGTGAAACTTCCTGCGCACCGTCGAAATACACGTACCCCGCTCGCACAGGGCCTACTGCATGTGAAACTCCCTGCGTACTCCCCAAATACACGTACCCCGCTCGCACAGGCCCTACCGCGCGTGAAACTCCCTGCAAACCCCGTTAATACACGTACCCCGCTTGCACAGGCCCTACCGCGTGTGATAATTCCAGCGCACCCCAGGAATACACGTTCCCCGCTCAGCGTTTGCTGTGTAGCGGCCCTGTAAGCTGGTCCAGGGTTAGCGCAGCCCTTTGCGCTGGATTGGGGATTTTGATGGCTTTTCCTTGCACGAGGGGCGTTCTTGGGGGCGTAACTGGCGCTGCGGGATGTTCTCTGCGCTGAAATTTATGAATTCCCCCCAAGTGTGTGCAGCTACCGTATCTGATGGTGAAAGGGTGGAAACATGTCAATAACAACTGGCAGGACATCACACTACCTTGCTTGGCAGAGGCACTGGTAACATATAGCAAGGAAAGGATAGCATGAGTATACACTTTCTGTGCGCAAAGCTGGACAGAGCATATGACAAAGCTGACATGGTTTGCAACAGTGGAAAAACTGGTGCAAGTGCATAACGAAGCTCAGTATCGACTCTGTTTCCGCAGCAAAGGTACAGTCTTTGTCGACGCAAATGAACATTGCAATAAAACTCTCTTGATCACAAACATGAAGAAAGGAATGACGGCGCTGTTGGATTATTACTGGGTCTGCGGCCGACAAACTTACTTGCACCTCTCACCATCATGGAGGGACTGTTGTTCGTTGGCCACGTTGCACTCAGCGCTATTAGTAATCCCATAAGAATACCTGAAGGGGGAACAGTGCCTGCAGAGGTGCCAACAAGTTTCTCCACAGTCAAAAATTAAGATAAGAGCTTGGTACCCACACAAGAGCCCCACATCTGGCTAGGAAAAAGACCGTTCCAACATCCGCAGAACATGAAAAGATCGAATTACATATCCAAAGACACTTCCACATTGCTTGCTGAAATACCAGAAGAATACGGGCGTTTCAGCTCAGCAGAATCCTTTTTTGCATCTTTACCCTGCAGTGAGTGCAGGCCGCAGCAAATGGCAAATGGTTGCAAATAGTAAGATGGGAACTGGTCCAGCTCACAAACAACACAGAATGGGTTCAACGTGATCAAGCTCGAGTTGCGGGCATTGAGACTTATGACAATGCAAAATCATTACATGCTGGACATGATAACAGCAATGGAAGGTGGGGTTTGTAAAAAATGTGGCGATTCCTGCTGTACATTCGTTCCTCCAGAGGATGTGGAGAACGTATTATTCTCCCACATTTTTGCAGCTGTCCATGGCCTGGGTGTTCGCATGAAGGAGGAGGGAGGAATACAGGACAGTGATTGGCTGACTGTGGCAGTGGGTCTGAGTGATCGTGAAGATGTTAATGCCCATCATTGTGTTCATACTGGTAATTTGCTGCACTTGTCAGCTGTTCCTTCAATGCTATGCCACTGTGGCATCTGAAAGCGCAAGAATGATGGTATCAATTGGGGTTCCAAAGGCACCTTGCGAAACAAAATATATGAAAGTACAAATAGATATTCTACTGGGTTGTCCGAAGTATGAAATGTTCCCCATCCCATACGGAGATGAAGTTGATCATGTATACCACACTATCATTTCCCCATGCCCTAACCCAGAAAATTACACAGAGGTTTTAAATTACACACGGTAACATCCTTGATTTAGTATTTGCAAAAGACTCTGTGTTGTGCCCTGGTCTGATTGAACCAGTGACATGGTCTGACCATCACCTGGTCTCCTGTTCTTTCCTACCCACTATTTCCTACCGTAAAATGTTACCCCCTAAGCTGTTCCTACGTACGTGGCACGCAGTCGACCCGAAGACACTTTGTGCACATATTACCTCTTATTGTGCCTCTCTGAAGACATTATCTTTGACTTCCCTTTCTCATTCTTTGATGGCCGCAGCTGATGCCTATGCCCCATTGAAATTGACTCAGGGTCAAAGGCTGGCCTCTCAACCCTGGTTCACGGACCAGCTCAGAACGGCTCGCCTCCAACTTAGACAAGCTGAACGTAAATGGCGTGCATGCTATAGTCCCGCGCTTAGAGACCTATATAAATTTAACTTGGCTACTTATTTGATCAGTGTAAAATTGGCGAAATCCAGTTATCTTGCCCAAAAAATTGAACACGCGCTGTGAAAACCTAAAGCCCTCTTCTCCATTGTGCACTCGCTAGCCTCCTCCGAGACCCTTACCTCCATGGTTAAACCATCTCAAAAACTGTGTGATGACTTGGCTTCTTTCTTCATTACAAAAATCGATGTTATTCGAGCTAACATTGCAAAATCTCTTGCTTTGTTGCCTCCCGATACTTCCTGCTTTGTCCCCCCTCTCCCCATTGACACGCTTGCGAGTTGGTCCTCTTTCCCTCTGTTTACTGAAGCAGAAGTTCTGGCAGCCATCTCAAAGATCAAATCATCTTCTCCTGAGGATGCTATTCCGGCTGTGATGATGAAGACGATCGCCCCTGACATCTTAACTGACATCACGATGGCGATAAATAACTCATGCCAGACTGGCCTGGTGCCATCGGAGTTGAAATCAGCGAGGGTTATTCCCCTCCTAAAGAAGCCTTCCCTGGACCCTACTATTCCAGCTAATTTCTGTCCTATCTCCCTTCTTCCTTTTCTATCTAAACTTTTGGAAGCTTTGGTTACCCCTTTACTGTCTTCTTTTCTGGAATCTTCAAAAATCTTTAATCAAGCTCAGGCTGGGTTCAGGCCAGGTAGAGGCACTGAAAGTGTCCTTGTCTCTGTGCAAGATGACTTGTCCAGACTTGTCGATGCTGGCGGAGCTGGGGCTTTGATCCCATTAGATCTCTCCGCCGCATTCGACACGGTGGACCATTCCATCCTCCTCTCCCGTCTCTCACAGATTGGGATTTCCGGCTCTGCTCTGGCCTGGTTTACCTCTTTTCTTTCTGATCGTACTCAGACCCTTGCTATGCCTCCTTTCCTCTCTACCCCATGCGCCCTCACCTGTGGGGTGCCCCAGGGATCTTCTTTGTCACAATTTTGTTCAATAGATATATCTGGGCTTTGATTTGTCTCATCCGTTCTTATGGGCTTAACTGTTACTCATTGCGAATGACACACAAATCCTGATCCTCCTAGATCAGGATCAATCTGAGGTTTGAACTTGCCTCCATGACTGTCTAAGGGCAGTCGGGATATGGATGGATCAGAATTGGTTAAAGCTAAATGGGGATAAGACGGAGGTACTATCGGTAGGATGTCCTCCTAACCCCCTACTATGGACCCCTGCTTTTTGGCCTCTCTCCCTGGGCCCCTTACCTGGCCCAGTTAGCAAAGTAAAGAACTTAGGGGTCATCCTCTCTGCTTCTCTGTCTATGGCTAACCAGGTTACGGCTGTCTGTCAGTCCACCCATCACCAGATCTGGGTCCTTAAGAGGGTCATGCCGTGGTGGCTGCGTTAGTGCTCTCACGGTTGGACTATTGTAATTCGCTGTACCTGGCACAACCAATGGGTCTTATCCATCGTCTCCAACGTATGCAGAACCTTGCAGCCAGGTTAGCCACTGGCTCCCCCTATGGGGCTCACATTACGCCAGTGTTGCGGAAACTTCACTGGCTGCCGGTGAAGAAGCGAATTCACTTTAAATCTCTGTGCATTGTCCACCGGGCTATTCATGCCCAGGGCGCCGAATTTCTACAGTCTAAATTTAGTAGATACATACCGGGTCGGGACCTTCGCTCCATGAACTCCAACTGTTTGACCGTTCCTAGAGCTAATCTGGAAAGGCTTGGCGGCAGAGCGTTTTCTATTGCCGCTCCCAAATTATGGAACAGCCTTCCCCCGTTACTGAAAGCCACTGTTGACCATCTTGGTTTTAGAAGAGCCCTGAAAACCTACCTGTTTTAATTTTTGGTCTCTCTTCGGTTTCTCGTTCGAGCAGCCTCCCTTTCGAGTGCCATGATGCCTTAGGGCGACTGTGCGCTTTATAAGTTACAATAACATAACATAACATAACATAACATAACAGGTTTGGGTGGCCCTGGCAGGGGAGGGGGATGCATTTATATGACTTGCTCACCTGAAGAGTATGCACTTATGGGGGAGAATTTGCGATCAGTGTGTAGGGCCTGGGTGCCAATAAAGGGTACTCAGCCATGTGGATGAAGAAACAGGGAAGCCGGAGCGCAGAAGCATTCCAGAATTAATTACTGTAGAAGTAATGAAAGGGGGGAATGTTGGGAAGGGGACAACCCTGTCACACCCACTAGGCGCTTTAAAGTGAGGCTGATGTATTCCAGGCACTATGATGGCCCAGGGGGTAGGGAGCATAGTGTGAGGGATGTCATCCCATCTAACAGGACCCCATTTTAATATAACCAAATATAGTCTAACTACATAATATAGCCCAAAATGCAAGCAGCATTGCTATTCTGCGTAGATATTATTAATCATAGGTAGAAGGGAAGGCCTGCACAGTATATGCAGCATTGCATGCACTAGGCCCAAATTCGCGAGACCAGAGAAATCCCCAGCTATGCCCAAGCTCCCATGAGGACGACAGCTCACACCCCAAACCACCACAACGTCTATTCATTGTTCTAACAGTGTTGCAAAGATATATTTTTTTACCCAAGAGGAATGTGCCTTGCAAGTCCGATCCTGGTGTGCATGTTATCTCACACTGGCCAAATCATAACCTGGCCCATTCCCAGGTGACCACGAGTTATAGCGCATATAACTGACTAAACCTTAAAATCCCTAAATTCCAATGGCACCAGGTGCCCTTTGACCACCAACCCCAAGTAACAAGTCCTGAAATGTTCAAAGGGGACAGACAGAGCATACCGTTGAAGCGTCAACCATGTGATTTGTATTGCGTGGGGCCGGGAGGGTTACATTATAGTTCAAAATGAGGGTAGGGACCTTGGAGCCGGATAACATGGAGGGGAGTGAGTGAAATGTGTGTGTGAAGGTTAGAGTGCCCCAGAAACTCCTTTGTGTCTGTCTTAAGGCCTGCCAAGTGCACAGCATGAGTGATAGAATATTCGTATGGTAGGAGTATAATTAATTTGTTTTCTGACCTTTGACATGAGAAGATGATGAGCCCTGCGGCACCCACATGAGGGAAGACGGATGGACTGGGCTGGTACCAATAGACTGGCACCCCTTATGTGTAAAGGTGGGGCATGTAAGGGGCCCACCCAATCAGCAACGTGGCTTTTTACTGTATGTTGTTGCATCATTATGATGCTGTGTATATTGAAAAGTTTCTGCTTGTACCTCTTTTCAGCAGAACATTCTTAGCAGCAGAGTTCTTTGCTGTTGCTCTCATCTACATGTGAGATTAAAACTTGTTATCCTTACACGATCGACTTGGGCCATTCTTCCCTAGCGGGTTGTATTCTTTCTGGTGTGAGCGTTTAGGGGCGTGGCTTCACTGATCATGTTTTTTGCAAAATTCAGCACTGTAACTTGAGTGACCTGAGCAGCCAATAAGAAAGACATCTTATTGTACCTGAAGAAGTGGAAGCGAAAACATTGCAGAATAAATAAATGTTTTGGACGAATTCTGGAATGATATGTTTGAGGTACTTGTCTATTGGATATTTATATGTACTACTATTTAAATGTTGTTTTTTTCATTCTTTCTGGTAGTACCCCTAATCTAGCAATGCCTTCTAGAAAGTAAGCAACACTCTTCCCTTTCATGGTCCCTATACTGGAAAATAGTTCTTTTCTGTCACCACTCTTGCTGTGATTTAACACATCTTTACTCTCCTCCTCAGACACTATCTTTCCTCTCCCTGACACATATTTCTAAATTCATGTGCAAGAACTTTTCACTTTTACAAATGTTTATTTTCGTGCAAGGTGTTGTGTTGTTTACCAATACTATCAAAAAGTTAGAGGTCCTGGGAATGATATGATTATATAGGAAAACGTCAAATTGAATATTAACCAGACGTCTTAATACGGAAAGCACTCCTTTTTTTTCCTCCCTGTAAATGGCGGAACAGAATGGGTTTTCTGTAGCATCGGGCAACGCCAATCTTTTGTGAGCCAACATCCCTATAACAATGTGCGCCGATATTATAGCCCCATAGAGCTCAGGAAGGGTCATTATGATGGAACAACGATCGGCCCCAAGTTATACCCGAGGCGAAACCGAGGTCCATGGGTTGGTGAAGGGTCATTATAACAAGCAATAATAACCCCTGCACAGGTCTATAAAGATATTACCACATTGAACTAACAGCAATGAAGAGTTTGGTATTCTAGTGGTAAAGTAAAATATGTTAGTTTGATAGTGAACAAAGTACACAAACCGTATTAGTACAGTAAATGTGGTTTTATTGTGTAACGTTTAATTTGGTTGTCTTCATAAGGTAAACATTTTTATTGTAAAGAGGGTTGAACAGGAAAAGTATAAGCTTGAGTTAGATGCAATTTTAAAGTGTTTCCTAACAAAAGTGAAAGCTTTGTTTCCTGTTTAGGTTTCACTTTGGTGTGTTCAATAAGGTTGGAGTCTCTTGTTTAAAGAAATCTTGCAAGGAAACTGCATTGCTGTTTTTTGTCTGCAGAGAATGATTTTGTTTATTGTTTTCCTGCCACCTTCTGGAGTGAGAATGCCTGGACTGTAGTTAATACCAGTAGTTACTGACCACATTCCGAACAATTTTATTGGCTGAGATGTCATAATGACTACTATGAGCTGATATACATTACTAAGTCTCTGAAACTAGAGCCGGGGAGAATAGCTAAATAGGGTGACATGTTCCCTCTTTAGTCTTACGTGCCCACATAACACCCCACCAGAGTCAACATCATGCTTACCTTCTCCATCTTAATAAGGAAGCAGTCGATAAAGTCCCGAGGATTATCAGGATCAAAGGTCTCTTGATTGATTTTTACTCTTTTTTCTACAAACTTTTCCAGATCAGTCATCATTTTGTACATTGTCTTATGTGATCCCGGCAAATGGTGCATGATGTCTGTGTACATGGTGTAAAGCTATGAAGAATTGGAGAAAAGGCAGACTGTAAGTTTGGTTCATGGTAAGAGGAATTGAGTGAAGATATCAGCTACATCATAAAAGGTTATAAAAGGAGGCCTACTTGGCTATTTTTATGGTTATTGCACACCCAGCAGCGGTTAAATAATGCATGGTTAACAAGATTAATTTCATACTTATACAAAGTTCTACACAATTCAAAGAAATGATGTTAATACAGTAAGTTAGAGATGTGAGCTACCTGTAAGGGTAAGCAGATTTGATCTATTAATTTCCAGAACATTTGGGTCCAGCAAAGCTGCATTCGTGCTAGTCCCCAACTGCAACAAGAAATGGCAAAGATGACCCACTTTTTCAGGTCTAGCCACATAACTATGGAGCAACCTACCCAGATCTCTCTGCCAGGAGGAGAAACACCTGACCTTTTCAGGAAACAACTCAAGACTTGGTTTAGTAACAAAACACTTTGAAATAAATGAAAAATAATAGCAACCGACTTAAAACCTGTGTACCATAAACCTTTGCGATCATTTACGACAATCATTTTTTTAAAACTCTTGGCACTACAAACTTTGGGAAACCAAGCTGACTAATCGAACATCTTGTGCGTAGCACTGGTCTGCACTTTAATCTCAGTGAAATCTACCACCAAGAGCAGGAAAGTGACAACTCCACCCCCACGCCCCTCACTCTCCACCCACCATTCCTCTGCTAACCCGTCACATCTCAAATCGCCCACCCTTACACCTCCCACACAGCTATATATGACTCCTAGGTCTAGTGTACTTAAGAGATTCAGACCATATTCAACTTCTATCAACAGCCATGCTGTTAATTTTTCCACTCCACAATCCGGGGATGCTCATATGGCTAACTTGCCCAGTCGATACCAGCCACAAACAACAACAAGATTTTAATATTGACACACAGGTAATGACTTGCATACAGCAACACTGAAGGTTTCTGCATCTGCCTTCCCACTGTCCGAATAACACACCTTCCCCTCCTTTCTCACCGAGCCACGCGCAGTGAAGCCAACATTATTTGCAGAAGAGCACTACATAAGACCATTTTACATTATTTTACATTTGCAACAGCAGCAACATTTTTTTATAGCAAAAACCTTTACAACATCACAGTTTAAATTAGGTAAAACTCAATATGAGAGCGTTATACATCATAAAACACCCACAGTGAAAACGCAGCCGTCAAAGCAATGTGTTCAATAATATGAGGGATAGATATGAACTACTTGGAACTATAATTTATTTTATTCATTCATTTGCAACAACAACAACATGTGTTGTATTCCAAAGCAATTTGCAATAAAGCCACTTGCTTAGTTAGACAAAAATAACAATAAAAGCATATAGTACACCATAGAACAATCCCAAATATATAAAATCTCAGCAGCTGCATTTTGTCTATTTTGATTAAACCAGTACACGTAAGGAAGTCAGGAACCAGCTAAAATTGCATAAAGACCAACTAAGTAAGAGCTTGGCAAGGCTCATGATTTCCTGGCCTTCCAGCCACTCCACACATAATTTGCAATGACTTAATGAATCACATTTCCAATCCCTTATTCAATGAAGTGGGGCTTGATCCATCTGTTCCTCAAGTGCTTGTGATTATGGCATCGCAGTGGTGCCATTGCAACTAAAAGCCAGATTGACGGATTCCACATCCCTGCAATGACCAGTGTGGGACTAAAAGGCTGAACATCCAGTCTTCATAGGTCTCTATCATCACACTAGATTCCAAAGAATAACAACAATTCACTCTTGAGATACAGGAACACAAGTGTATCTCATTTGGAATTAATTCTTTAAACACCCCTAAAATATCCATACAAGTTGCAGTGTATGGTCTAGACAATCCCAAAGTTTGCGCAGACTGAACTTGCCCAATACGTCCCTGACCTAAGTCAGCCAGTGTATTGGCTTGGATCCAGATAAACCCAGTAGCTGAATAACGTTGTCCTTATATATTGATGGTTTGTCCTTGACCCAAAACCTAGGCCACAGCTTACCACTCTTTACCCTCAGCACCTCTCTTAGTAGCATAGTGAGGGTACATTTAGAAAGGGATCAAAGAGATTCATAGTAAATGTTTTATACCACCGGTACCTTGCCTATAGTTTAAGTAAATCGCAGTTCCATACATGGCACACAATTGCCTGGTGCACAGGTAGTGGGAGGTGACAAAGGATTTGGCATCAATATTCTTGTAGCATCCTCTCATTCTAGCTGCCTCTTGCATCACTCAAGAGGTACTTTCAGCAATCTTGTGGATCCATTACCCTGTCTTGGATATTCTCACTGAGAGGTAGTCAAATTCAATGACCTCTACAACCTTCTGTATTCAGAGGAAGTCATGATAAGCCAACAGCCATCCTGAACTCCAGGTCATCAAATTGTTTTAGCTAGTATTAATTGTTAGGATTGTGTCCTCATAATATGATAGAAATGCTCGCAGGAGGTGCATTATGCCATTGTCCATCCTACCAATTAAGACAGAATTATCAACATGGAACAAGACTGGAATATTCCGGGACCCATTGTTAAGGGCATCAGCACTGGGTGCCAGCAACCCCACCAAAACATCATTGTTAAATATATTGAACAGAGTAGGGGCCAGTACAGAACCCTGCCACACATATATCCCATTTGGGAATGTACCAGCTACATGCACACACCTCCCAAATCTTGCCCTATCCTGGTCCCCTTCATGTAGTGCCACAAAGGATTACTCCTGAAATCAAAATCAAATTGAAATAACAGCACAAAGACTGGGCACAAATAGCTGAAACAGTTAAAAAAAGATCATCCAGAAAATGGTCCAATTCTGGTGCCTTCCCTTTTTTCATACTTGCAATCACAAAATTGACCCCTTTTATGTCAATTTCTGGGATGCCTAAGCCAATCCTAGAGTATGCATCCATTTGTAAACACATGGACAGTATGTGATATACGGTGGCCTTGAATAGCATACTAAAGTACTCCTCCACCACAAATTCATAATGTTGCTCCATACCTCGGGAACAAACCCCCAACCCCAATTAACCAGTGCCCAAATAGCTTTTTAGGTCTCTAGCCCTGTTCAGGGCTTCCAGCACACACTTGTGTGGTTCCTTTTACCTGTATTTGATCAGCTGCTTAGAACTCAATCCCTAAAATGTTGGACCAGCCTGTCAGCCCATGCCAAATGGTGCTTTGTCACCAGGCAATCTCCATCCAACCAAATCAACCCTGAAAGTGGCCCACTCCTGATGTTTGAAGGTGAAACAAACATCATAGAGTCAACTCACCCGAGTTTGGTAGGGCCCCCTGTAATCATGGCTTTAACCTCATCCAGAATGTCTTGAATCTCTTCTTTAATTCTTCACCTAGTACCATTATTGTCACCATTATTGTCACCAAGAGTCCACTGCTGGAAAAATATCTGCAGTAATGGATGATTATCATCTAAGTTTGGTAGGCATACTTTGGCCTCGAGTGACACGACTTGAGGCAGAAGCGACTCTCTATTGTCACTCTTGGATCATTCCTGGTTCATTACCATCCCTAATCTTACCTATTGGGAATCCCTGATCTTACCTATAAGGATTCTACCAAGGGGTTGTGAATGCTCTCCAGATAATGTACCATTTACACAGCTGAAACTAAATTCAGCAGACAGCAGATATGAAAATATAATCAATCAATCTTCTACCTTGACTCCTCTGAAAAGTGTAACAGACACCTTTAGCCATGATCACCCATTTAACATCACACAGTCATACTGGAGGGCCAGGTCTTCCATTTTTTTGGAAACCTCGTCAGGGGTGGAGAATACCTCAAATTAGTGGGATCTCCCTTTCCACATCTTCATGGCGAACAATGAGCTTGTGGGATTCCTGCTCCTTTTTGCCATTAAAATCCCCCCATCAGCATGACTATATTTGATGACCCATGATCTTCAGTTCACAAAGAAATTCACCCAACTGGTCTGGTTAGGATCAATCCCTGTGTACCTTAATATTATAGATGAAATTCAAATTTATTGGGGGAGGGACATTCCTCCAAGTCCCCATCTGGTGTGGGGTTCAACAAGGGGCGAGTTTGTCCCCATTATTCTTCAATCGTTACATCAGGCCCCTCTGTGATATATTGGACAATATGGGCATATTTTTCACAAACTATGCAGATGAGACACAGTTGGACCTCGAAATCACAGGCGGCTTTGCAAAATATATGGCCACACTAACTACCATATACCATCTCATAGAGAATTGGATGTCCAACAATTGACTCTGTAGAAATGGGGACAAAACAGAACAAATGATTTTTGGCTCCCAAGATTCTAGAACCAAACTAAAAGGGGACGACTCCAAATTTCAAATAATTAACAATAGCACCCCATCCAGGAGAAAGTAAAAACTTGCAATTCATCTGGAAGCCTCATTGGCATCTGATACACACATCAATCAAATCCATCTTCTCAGAAACATTTGACCCTACGTATCACAGAAGAACGCAGCAACTATTGCCCGTGCCACTATACTATCTAATTTGGACTGTTGCAACTCCCTGCTTGTAGGTGCATCAGAAACTAATTTAAACAAATGCCAATTGACACAAAACAATGCTGTGCGCATTGTGAATAAACTACTGAGACGTGAACATGTTACACAGCATAGGACAAACGTACACTGCTGGCTGTGCATGACATAATCCTCTTTAAAACCATGTCACTTGTCCATAAGTGCATACATGGCACTGCCCCGCGATACCTAAAAAATCAAATTCTCCAATGCGAGCCAAGCAGGGTACTGCAATCAGCTGGAATAAAGCTGATCAGATGCCCAAGATACAAACGGAAAAAAGGCTTTGGAAAATCCTTCACCATCAAGGCGGTCAAATCATGGAATCTTCTGCCCACATCACTGATGGAAGACAGTAATCTGAAAACATTTCAGAATGTCTTAAAAACACACCTGTTCAGAAAATGTGACGGTTCCATACTATGACAATGACATTCCTTCCTTCCTAAGCCTCTGATTTCCCTTGGACTGTGTTTTATGGATTGTCCTTTGTGTATTTGTCTTAGTGCCCTGATGCCTGCAGGCTCTCGACGCTTTATAAATACATAAATAAATAAATAGATATTGAGAAAAGTAATGTCATCATAGGATATGCAAGCACAAACCAGTTTCAGATTTTTGATGAAGTGAGAATAACACTCAATCATCAAGGTCTTGAGTATAAGGTTGATGGCTACCCAAATTATCAACCTGTGTCTTGGTTTTCCTCCATGTGAGGGGGCATTGTGCAGACGAAGGTTGTGCACCTGATTAAAGACTGGTGATTGGGACAAGAGCGCTCATTACGAGTCTGCCGGTAACCCGCCAGTGCTACCGGCAGGTTACTGGCAGACTCGCATTACCGTTTCTGCTTCCTGATCAGGCGACAGAGAAACTGTAAGTTCCCATTCCCGTGGAGTCCCGTGAGACCCAATGGAAATGTGAACACTGAAGCACTGGCACCGTTATGTGTGTTATTTTTTACTGGCCAAGCAGTAAGCTGTAAATATAATCTCAAGGCAGTGAGCTGCATAGAGAGAATGCTATCATTCAAGGTCGATTAATAACCATGTTTCTGAACTGCAACACAAAGAAGGTGCTTAAAAAGCCCTTTGTGGAAAAGCTCATGTAACGCAGGGAGTTTAAATACAGATTAGTTGTATTTGTAAATATTTAATTTCCATTTTTGAATCACAGAAAAGTGATCTGAGAACACTGTGTATTGCATGTCTTGTTAATATTTTGCATAAGTTGAATTAGCCTTAGAGTACTTATTATGTGTTCTGGTCTCTTGTGGTAACACAGACAACTGTGAATAACAAGTGGTAGCTGCAATTTACCACAGGCAGTAACTTCATCTTGTGGTAAATTACATAACAAAACTGGCTATTGTGAATTGGGTTCATTTCAGGGGCTGGTTACATAAATGACTCAGATCAGATGACTTGGTAAATATATTCTTAGATACCGCCAAAAGAGCATAACGTGGCATTGTAAATAAAATACTGCAGGAGCATGAAATTATGATCTAGAATGTACTCTAAGTATAGTCTTGGCTTACCGTTAGTGACCCTGGTATAAGAACAGTTATCAGGCAATTCCCTGCATTTAGGGGTCACCACAATACCACAAAATACCCTAACAGGCTCACCAAAAATTGCCACCAAAATACCTCTGACACGAGGGCCCTCATTACGAGTCTGCCAGTAACCCGCTGGTGTTAGCATCTGGTTACCGGCAGACTCGCCTTACTGTTTATGCTATCTGATATCCCGGTCCTACAGGGATAGCACAGGCAGCAGATGAACAATAAATTCTCATTCCCGTGGAGTCCCATAGGACTCCACGGGAATGGGAACACTGAAGCACCGGCACCATTAGAAACGGTGCCAGTGCTTCAGTAAAAAATCTGCTGGTAACGGCCAGGACTCTTGTTAGGTAAGGCCTGTCGGTAGGTCACAGCTCATACCGGCAGACTCAAAGTGCCAGCACCTTTATTTCCAAACTTGCTCACTTATAATGAGGGCCAAAGTCCCCTAAAGCATAATTACATCTATGAGGCCAAAAACCTTTGCCCGTCTTTATAACCTAGCTTACTGGCCGTATCTACAACATTACAACCTGGAACTTTCATCTCCCTCTTCTAGAGATTTTCAGGACTTGGCGCTTTCCCCTTTCTTACTGTTTTCCAGTTCTACAGTGAATCTGTTTGTAGTGGCATTCTTCACTCAGGACTACTCTATGTTACTTGTAAATATTTAAATACAGACCTCAGGTGGTTCTCAGTGTAAGAAATGTTATGTCCTCCAGTCCCAGTCCCTAGGAAATATCCCTATTTTGACCAATTCACCCCTTAGCCTAGCACTGCCTCTGATCCCTGTTATTATCTACTTTCCATGCTGTTTGTGTTCTTAAATACATTAGAAATACAAAAATGAATGTAGAACCTTTAGAACCACTGCTGACTCCCAAATCCACACCTATGTGTCTGTTACCTTACATATATGCTACTGGCTCCCCACCATGCTCCTGCCCTCCTAATCTCCCTCCTTACTTCATCCTTCCCTGTCACCAATCCTTTCTCTCTCTCTCACTCTTTCTCCCTCACTTGCTCACTTGGGGTATTTGTTCCCCAATTTACACCACCGTTTGTCCTCTTCGGTTTTCTATCCCTATTCTCCTTCCAGACATTAAATGACACTATGGTAATTTCTTCAATCCTAGCACAGTAACCTCATCTCTCCCACCCACCTGTCTCCAGACACCTGTGTCTCTCTCTTCACCCCTTTACCATTCTAAAAAAACTCCCTGTGGGACCCCGTAATGCCCAATCTCTGTAATGCTTCATCATAAAAAACTAAGAATCCCACCACCCAAACATCTCTGCAATGAGCATCAGAGGTACCTGGATTGCTCCTAAGAATACTGTCAGTCTGGCGGTCCACCCTACAGACGTTTCTACTCTCCCCCACTCCCACAACTGACTACAAAGTGGTTTTGGTCAAATGATAAGTAAAATCACAACCATCAGCCCCTCGTGACCTCTCTGATTTCACTGTTTTTCCATTTTAACTCATATCCTTTAAAGTTTTGCGCCAACTTCATAACTCTCCTTCTCATCTTCTACCCATGGTACCCTTAATCTCTTCTTCACTGTGCTTGACTTTAGTCTTGCATCTTTCCCAACAGTCATCTCCACTATCATTATTGCAGACGACAACAATGCCCAGAAACTCCTAAAGGATTCCTCTCTGAACGACCACTCCCTAATTAGCATGCACTAGGTTCCTGCCCATGCTCAGACCACACCCTTGACCTTATCTACCTATCCACTTTGCACAACTGCTGTGCACTCTTCATTGATGCTTCACCCTCTGACCTTCTGCATGGTAGATTTGATGGCACATGCCAAAAGAGATGCTGGATTTGGACTCTTATTAATTGGAAGATGAGAACAGTATGGAAACAAACCTGCTTACTAAACAAGCTACGTATTATACAAAAAGCATTACCAACAACATCGAACTGCAATGGCAAGGTACTGCTGCCCCTGTATGCCATCTCAAAAATAATCCAGCTGCACAAAAAATGATCATTTACAGAATATAATATAAATAGTATAGCATGAGTTTTTGCAGGCAGGACAAGTGACTGATGTCATCAATAATTAGGTTGAGATTTCAATAAGTTGACATTTTTGCCAGGACCAAATAGGAAACAAAATCCTTGGTTTTGGTGAAACTACTAGGCTCACCTGTTGTACTTCTACCTGGCTGCAGTGTTCTAGACGTATCTGATGAGATATTTCACGCTGCACAAATACTGATTTCGTTTCTCAGTGATTGGAAAAATCTTAATCCCAGGAAGAGCCACTCCCTTCCCAAGACGTGTACTAATGGCCACACACTACTGGATTGTGTCATATTTCTTTGGACAGGTGATCAGCACATTGACCCAGAACTTTTGTGGACAAGATTCTCTTTCTCCAGAAACTCCCTTACATGTCCTTACAGTTGTAACTCTTCCAGTCACCACTTTGGGTGATAGATCTTACACTGGGCTATTCGGAAATATAGTGAGCCTCTAAAAACTCATTTTTAAAGCTCAGCTGACACTTGAATTTCAGTACGATCCCAATTAATGACTCCACAAAGATCGGCATGGTGTATGGACATCCCTACTACCGAATACAGGCAGTCAAAGTTTCTATAATGAACAATTAAAAGCTTCTAAAATGGAGCTATTACCCGAACTGCATATGCATTGAAGGAGAGCCTCCACGAGGTTGGTCCTTCTTTAAGTCAAATATCATGTTTCATTTAATCCTAGAGTAACTCCCAGTGCTGCTAACAATGGTATCCTTATTTGTCATTGCTTTAAATTGGCTATTGTCATCGTCGGATCTGTGTAAAGTCTGGTATTCCCATCGTAGACTCCAGTCCTTTGAAATTCACAGAGCTGGTCCTGTGAACTTTTATTTCCCCCTGGTCACATAATGAAAAGCTCTGGGAACTCCTCTTAAAGGACCAATGGTGAAGCTCTGAGTAATGGCACACCTTCGACGCAAAACGAAATAGCAGGCTTGACATCATTTAGATCTTAAGGAAGTTCCAACTAATGGATATGAGCAGGTGGATGACACAAGTGCAAATATCCTGCCTTCCGAACAATGATATGCCAATGCCACTGGCTTTTGCACAACCAAGTGTATTGAAAAGGAATGTATGGGGTGTTTATGCAGCTGCTGCACATTCTATGGATGTTTTTAAAGTAGATTCATGTACAACTAGTACATTTTCAATGTCAAGCTCACCATCCTGCCACTTTGTCCCCCTTAATCCCCTAAATCTTGCCCTGGCAAAGGGCCCAGAGAACAGGGGTTTGCTCTTTTAACCATCCATCTTTACACCTGCCTCTTACAGTTTGCTGCTCTTATCTGTTCCTCCAGAATCCCTTTCTATGCAAGAATATATGGCACACAGACACTGGTACATATCAACAGACCACAGTACACACTGTTAGTATTCCTTGTCCATAATCCATGTCTCAATAGAAGACCACTGGCTAAACTGTAGGCTGCAAAAATGAAGCCTTGGTCCCACCTGAAACCTGGGCTCTTCAAAGCCACCACCTGAAATATGTGTAAGGAACTTGGGGTTGGTCACCCTGAGTTACCTGGGGGCAACCAGACGTGGACTCCCTGCTCACTGTGCTTAGCGAGGCTCAGCTTCACCTCACTGATGAGGCCCAACAAGGCTGAAACACGTGCATGGGGTTACTGCTGGTACTCTTGTTCAGAGAGGAATTGCCATAGCATTTCGGTGCTGGACTGCCCATGTGGGCGGGACAAAGACTGATATGCAAATAGTTATTTCCCATCTGTGAAAGGTACAGTGAGCAAAAAGTGTGTGCTGCAAACTCTCATCTCAGAACAGGTTATCATGCCATGTTCTTTCTGGAGAGGAGCGCCTGCTACCTTTTGTGAAACTTGGCCTTCTCCAACCCAGTCATCTCCTACCACCACAGAGCCAGTTAAAAACCTGGATGTACCTGTCATTTCATAGTTGGCCTCAACCTCAAAAGGTCAACTTTATTCTAATATCTGATTCTTTCACCTAAACTCACTAATGGTGAAGTCCCAGAAATAAACTCACATGGTACCTGCCCATCTCACTGTAGCCATTTCACTTCCTTTCGTGGGTGGCCATTTGAGAACATTTGTGGCAACATGTTCTGAGGTGCAGGGGGGAGTTACGGTCCATTTTAAATTGTTTTTAGGATGGTGGGGTAAGGGTGTAACAAATGCTGCAAAGCGATGACACCGTTGAGTTGTCTCTGATCTGTTCCAACGTTAAACATCATTATTTAATGCTGTAATTTCAAAGTTCACATCTATCTTGACTTCCCTAATTCCTGAGCCATCACCAGCAAAAGCTATGACATTATGTGGCTGAGCACCTTCTCAATTTAAGCAGTAGGTTTTTTATTCTGATCAAAGTGTTTTTAAAACAAATACCATAAGAAGTGAGGCACACAGCCTTAAATCAGATTCAGGCCCTCAGACCACTATGAGTGCATTTCAGAGGATGAGGGTAACAGAAGGGAAGCAGGGAGATAGGGCCTCATTACACGGAAGGCGGTGGTCCAGGGTGCTATTAGCACCCTGGACCATGCCGGTAAATTACCGGCACCGCCTTGGCGGAAAGGGGATTTACCGCCCCATTCCAAGGTTGGTGGGGCGGTAAATCCCCCTTCCGCCATTGCCCTTCCCCATTCCCATTTCTGCCCCATAGGGCTCTATGGGAATGGGGAATGCGCTAATTACGGCACCGCAATTTTGCGGTGCCGTAATTAGCTCCGAGGTCCCTTAGCGGGTTGGTTTTTAACGCCTGCAAAAAGCAGGCGTTAAAAAACCAACCCGCTAAGGGACCTCGTAGTAAGGCGGTAATGGTTAACGGCCACCGTTACCATTAACGGTGGCCGTTAACCATTACCGCCTTCCGTGTAATGAGGCCCAAAGTCTTTTAGGGGGCATATTTAAACCATATTGCCAGGGAACTCTGCCAAAGTATCAACACGCTCAAATCAATTACATCTGTATGCCGCACCACTTCCAATGAGTGTGCCCACCCTCCTACCCTAGTGGTTAAGCTTTTCTAATATTCCCCCATCAGGGCATTCAGTTGAACATAAACATTCTTGCAACAATCCACTGCACATGGAAGATCCACTCTGGAGAATTGTCTTCCAGACAGACATAAACACTGTGTAACTATCTACCAATGAAAGGACTACCTGTCTTTTCCCTTCATTTCCCCAGCACCTTTAGACCATCATGCTGATGTATGCATGATCTTTAGATCATTAAAATTAAATTACATTTTGGCACTTTATGAATATATACATGAATTTACCTGGCCACCTATTGAACTTGATATCACTGAAGTAGTATCGATCCTATGAAGTAATTCCACAAACTCCTCATCTTCATACTCAAATCGTTTCCCAAAAATGACCAAACAGATGACATTGGAAACAGAATTACTTATTTGGATGGCTGGATCAAAAGGCAACCCTGCTCAATAAAAGAAAAACAAAGGATTGCTGATTAATAGGTTTGGGTACATTTTCTCAAATTGAGTATCTCTGTATTGACCTAAAAGGACAGGAACATACTGATTCATGTTGTAATAATAAAAGCAAAAATGTAACACTTTTAAATTAACCCAAGCCATAATGTTAAAAAAGATCAGTAGTCCAAAATATTCTTGTTACAAATTATACATTTTTGGTGCAATCATAATGCAGACATATGATGACTCTTTAAATCATTGAACATACAGCAAGTTCTCTTTCATGGTTATTTAGTTAGTTTGGCTTAAGATCTAATATCATGAGCATGATTGCTAGCCTTTTCAATAATTTTTTCAATAGATTTATAGTACATAATTCAAAATGTTATTAACACATTTCAAGTTCTTAGGCAAAAGAACCTAGCTACAGTAATACCTACCATTTATACACCCGCAGGGGAAAATATTTACTTAGGAGACAATTCAGTTCAAGGGTCAGTAAAATCCTCAAAATTCAGTGGGCCTCATTACACTGATGGCGGAGAACCATGGCGCTTTTAGCGCCATGGTTCATGCCGGTAAAATACCGGCACCGCCTTGGTGGAAAGGGGAATTACCACCCCATTCCAAGATTGGCGGGGTGGTAATTCCCCCTTCCACCATTGCCCTTCCCCATTCCCATTTTTGCCCCATAGGGCATAATGGGAATGGGGAAGGCACTAATTACGGTAACGCAAATTGCGGTACCGTAATTAGCTCCCTCGGTCCCTTTGCGGGTTGGTTTTTAACGCCTGCAAAAAGCAGGCGTTAAATTCCCCAACCCGCAAAGGGACCTCGTAGTAAGGCGGTAAGGATTTACCGGTACCGGTAAAAAACCCTTACTGCCATCCATGTAATGAGGCCCAGTGAAAGAACATTAATGCATGTGACTAAACTTCAGAAATTTTACAAAGCCTGAAAGCTATATCACCTTGACTCCAAATCCCCTGTTTCAGAGCTCTGGATCACACTGATGACATCACAGATGTCATCACAGGTAGCATCACGTATGACATCACTTAAGACATCAACAATGACATCACTTGAGAATAACTCACTGTATTTCAGCACATATGAGAAACATACTGCTGTAGCTCTACATTTATGGCAGGCCAACATACAAGTATTGTAAACTCTTGGGATCATGTCTTTTAAGTTGTAGAAAATATTTTCAAAGAATGCTACACGACCGCCTTTCAAAACATTGTGTTATTTGTAAATGGCCTACAATTTCACATCCACTAGAAACATAACAACTTCAACCAGTAGATAATATTTACTTTCTTGGAAGTAATACCCTTTTAAACTACAATATATTTACCTGGCATAACTTTCATCAAATACTGACTTTCTAGGGTTTTGATGTGTTAAACTAGAACCTTACTCTCACTTTACCTCAAGACCTTTGACTGAATGTCATAGTTTTTGTTTCTTTGAACTGTTTCAAATTGACCGTCTCTTAACTAAAGATTTTTCATTGAATTTCTATGAATGCTATATGTGGCACAACCTCTACATTTTTTTCAAGTGTGTGCGTGTGTGTGTGTGTGGGGGGGGGTTGAGTGTGCATCTGTGTGTTTAAGTGTGAGTGTGTTTCCTAATAATTACGACAATCCAAGTGGACAGTTTGGAAATATTATGCCTGCTAAACATTATTTTCTGGATCATGGAAAATGCAAAAATCGTTTACTCGTCATGATTTTTTTCTTACATGTAACAGCCATAAAACTGCCAAATTTGGCATAGCATTCCATGTGTCAGCAAAAAGGTAACAGACATTTTTTCCTCGCTCTCTTAAAATGACGTTAACTTTAGTGTTGTTACCAAAGTGCTTCGTTATACATATCCTAAGTGTGTTGACATTGTGGTTTCCACATTGACACACACGTATTCACACACACTAATTCACAAAATATTAGCAGATTGACAATGTTTACTCTATGTTCCCAGAGGCACCAGCATTAAGGTCCTGCAATTTGTCACTGCCTTTGATTAACCAATATTCCTGTCATGTGTGCAACAGCAACATTGATTGGTGAAGAATTGTTTGTGGCTTGACAAGGGCAGTAATGGGAGTTATCGCTATTAGTACCACAGGGCTAATACTATACTATATACTACAGTATTTTGTCAGTTAGATAAAGGGGGTCCATGCATCTTGCGTGTGCTCCTTTTCCTAATAAAAGAAAACTACAAAGATGTCCACCACTGTAATTAGTAAAGGGAGCAAGTCCCTTTTCTATTTTTATGGTGGCTATGGTATCGATGGGATAATGCAGACCTACACTACCTAAAAGTCCTCATCAATTGGAAACCCTTTTCTGCTAATCTCACTGGTGCTTTTTGATGCCTGCAATATTTTTGTAAGTGCTATAGTAGGCTGATATCATGAAATTAAATCTCATAATGCATAGGCATTTAAATGTAATGTAAAAGTTCCAAAGAGCCTTATAACAAATGAATATCAAACATATCCCAAATAATGAGGCAGCCTGAGATACTAAATACATGATGTCACCTAGTTCAAATGTGTGCATTTGTTATCAGTATAATTTGTTGATTAGCAATGATTTGTTCAACTTTGCTCCAGAAATCTTAACCTTTAGTTTTTTTAAGTGCATCGATGAGATGGTACGCTTCCTCATGGACGCGCTCTTCAATGCTTCTCTTTCCCATTCCAAAATTCCGTAGGGTCATGAGGGTGAAACGACGGGTCTCTTTCCAACGTTCTCCATTGCTCAAGATCGGCCCTAGGGAAAAGAAATAGGAGACAAACATTTGACACGTTAATTTTCAGATTCCAGAAGGCCACCGTACCAAATGAAAAATCAGATCTATCTTGAGTAGTAGAAAAGGATCTGTGTTGTTTGGCCGTAGTCAATTTCGCTGCAGATACAATTTTACTGCGGCCAAACTCTGCAATTCTGTGTCCCCCCACCCTCCAATACATCCCCCCACTTACCTTTTCCTCATCCGCTGCCTCTCCTGACCCTGTGGCATCATCGCAGGGTCCCCCTTACTTTTCTTTTCTTTTTTTTTTCATCGCCCATCTCCAATCTTCAGGAAGCGGGAGACACCCCTGAAGTCCCGCAAGGCCATCAATACTGAACATGGGGAGCGGGGGACACCGCTGCAACCCCGCTCCCCATGTTCAGTATTGATTACTTGATTTTACTTAATCGAGGGAATTTTACTGGCCGAATTCGGCCAGATGTACCATTTGATCAATACAATTCGATCAAATTGGGTAGTACCAAAGAAAAAGACCTAGCACTCTGTCATCTAGCTCATCCTGTCTGAAGAGGAAAAGTATATTCCAAATCAGTGCCTAAGGACTGAGAAACAAGGAGAGTGAATGTCCACAGGTACCAACAAAGTGTTCCTCTGCAATTCCCTGCCTGTCTCCCCCTGCAATTCCTCTGCAGGTCTCCCCAACATAAGTATGAAATGCAGAAAAACAGTTTAAAATCAAGTACAATTTAATAAATCAATCTATTACAACACGCTTAATACCGGAGACCAGTCTCTAAGCACAGCCCCCAAACCCTTTATTGCTCTGCGTTGTCTTGCTTCCATGACAAACGTGTTGCCCCTGAGCTATCCTACAAGCAGCACAACAGCCAATCTACAGTTAAGCATAAAACACAGGGTTAATCATGTTTTTGTGTTCAGCCACCTAGTAGCTAATACAGTATAATTCTTAGTAGACAATCCACACTGGAAACACTTGAAATTAGCTAAAACAACAAGCTTGAACTGCAATGGGGCTATCCCCCACCCTTCAATAGGCAGGATAACCTCTTCTTTCAGTTGTCCCAATGGTATTTGCCCTTTGGGTATTTAAAGTGCAGTTTTCACAAAAATTCACATAAGAGTGTATGGAGGACCACCAGGATTAAGTTTTTGATTTCCTTGTCCGGTCAATTAACAGGCTTCTAGTGCCGAGAGAAGCTTTTATTTAGAGAAACTTTCCTTGAGCCTTAATCGTGGCTACTTCAGATACCATTATTGTGACTGTAACAATAATTAATCAAACTTGAATTACTTTATGGTATCTTTCTAATGGGCGCCAATGAATGATTTTTTTGTGTAAAGTAAAACCACATCACATTTTCCAGTCAACATTGTTGAGAAATATTTTATTTCATTTTCTTCAATTTCTTTTCCAAAACTTTAAGTATACTGCTTATTAACTCAAACAGTATAATAATGTGAATGACTATTTGAACAAACATTATTCATTTGATTTTTAAGGGCCTCAATCAGCTGTGACAATTAACAGCATGGATACAAAGGTGTTAAGAATATAACTTGAACATTTTTTGACATCAATAACTGCATAAAAACAGGGGAAGGGTAAGTGATGATTTAACATGCTATGATATGGGAATATAAAGTTGATGTGATTTGAATATATAAAATATTTTCTGTTTTTAGATTCTCTCCTGAAGATCCATGTTAAACACATGGTGAAGCACGTGTCGAGAGAGGAGAAATATGAGAAATAAAAAAATTCAAAGCAAATGAATGTTCAAATTATACAGTTTCAGTTAATAAGGAATATACTTGAAGTTTTGGAAAAAAATGGAAGAAAAAGAAATAAAATGAGAAATTATTTCTCAACAAGGTTGACTGGAAAATGTGATGTGGTTTTACTTTATATAAAACATGCATTAATTGGTGCACATCAGAAATATACCACAAAGTAATTCAAGACCACCATGATTAGTTTTCTTATTCACTAAAAGCAAGATTCAGGGCAATCTATAATATTATGCTAACATTTGTGCAGAACACCCATGCCGTAGAGGTGGCCTTTTAGTGCAAGTTTTGATGTGCCTGGACAAGGCCCTCATTTTTTTCACCAAACATTTGCTTGTACTCGTGCCAAATCTGGTAGTGCAGCAATATGTGCTGTCTGCCATATTATATGTTGTAGCATGAATAGGGATCCAAAAAGTAGGCCAACTTCAGTGCCAGATCATGAAGATCGATCGAAAATGTGGCTGTTTGTTTCTTAAACCAGCCTTCATGTTTTATGATGGGGAAAATTGTCCCCAAATTAATATATGGTCTTGAACTATACAATGATACCATATTTAGATCATTGGATAGTTTTGAGGGTAAGTTGTGGAGAAAGAGCTTGGACATTCCAAATGCTATACCTTTATCAGCCATCAGGTTTTAAACTGGGGTTATATCTTTGACGGCCCGGGTTGAGTGGAAGCTGTTGACGCTACATTCAAAACTGGCCTCACCAATCCCGGACTCGTTGTATGAGACCCTGGGCACTAATATTAAATGCGAAAATGTTTCTCAAGCTAATCTCAATCACATGTCCCAGCTTGGGAAGAGATGCAAACCTTTCCCCTTAAGAATTGGCCAGGAACTGGAGACCTTAATTAAGAATCCAATGAGGGCTAAAAGGGATCTCTTTGATCTTGATTGGGCTATAACAACTGATGTAGTCCATTCCTACTCATCAATGAGCCACTTATCTCATGAGCATGAATGTCGGGGAAGTCTATTTACTCTACTATCCCAGTCCGCCCACACAATATCATAGGGGGATTTGACCTAGGCTGCGTTGGAATTTGATCCCGACTAGGGAGATTTTGCTTAGGACAAGCGTATTCACAGAGGCTGAGAACACATATAGATTCTGTAGTGTGGGTGTGGAAACCACTAAGCATCTAATACTGGATTGTGCAGCATTAACATTTGCTGGAATAAATATTTGATGCCCCTAATGAAGTATTGATTAGTCTACATAGATGGAAACATGTGGAAACATTGTCTTAATATTCAAAATGTTCGTGATGCCTTAGCCGTTATCGGGCTTTATTAAAAGCCTTAACTTGTTGTAATATTTGCTTGTCTCTGTTATCAGATATTTTGATTGGTCTGTTTTTATTTTTTGTTACTAGCAGGGATCCACAATTTGATGCTGAAGAATTTCAAGGACTTGCTATGCTATGGAGGAATGTGTATTGTACTTATTTTTCTCTTGCTATTTTATGTCTCATCAGTAGAGTAGTGGCTATGTTCTATGCTATTTATAAAAACATTATAAATACTTTGTACTTTCTGTTTGGGATGATTGCTTTTGTAAAGGTTTAATTTAAACCATAAATAATAAAAACATAATAATAAATAGGGATCCTTATCACAGAGCACCATTTTATGCGTTAACACCTGCCCTTTGCACTACACCCCGCAATAAGGTGCCTGCCACGTTAGGAGTTTATGGCAACCAGAACTTTAAGGTAATATACACAAAATTGAGTTTTGCACTTGATTTTGTGTATGGTTAGTGTTAAGTTTCTAGGGAGTTTTTTAAAAGTAGCATTGTGCCAAATTACGGGTGGCAGGGTGCTGTTATGGAAGAGGGGCCCCTAGCGTGCCCCAAAATATATTTCACCAGGGTCCCACACAGTGTTTGCTTCGGGATATTGCATTGAAAGATGTTCCTGCGGGTTCATTTACTTGCTGGCTGCGCGTCTCCATAGGCACATTTCTTCGATTCTATTCAATAATATCTCAATCCCCGATGACAATTATGAAAAAAGCCAGTTTTACTTCATTTTGTATTTTATTTTAGACAATACCTTGATGGCAGTATAACTGAGTGATTTCTGTCACTATAGCGAGTTTTAATCCACAGTGACTACACCCTTGAGGCCTATGCCACCGCTGGCACTCAAAAATAGACTGCAGTAGAGGTAAAAGCACAGACTGCATTGGCAGTCCACAGGGAGCCGCTGCATTGCACTCATAATCGGCGATTTCTTCTAAAACATGTTAGCACTACTTGAGGAAAGTGGAAAAGTATTCAATTATTTTTAAGAAGGAAGGGCGATAGCAAAAACAGCATAAACAGTCTCCCTTCCCAAGCAAAGTGAAATATATTGGCGGTTCTCCTAAATACCAGTGGGACCAAAACAACACCATTAGATCTTTTTTCAAAGGTGCTCCAGAAAGTGCTTCATAAAATGTTGAAGTGCACTAGCCAATCTTGACTCCTTCAACAGTTCTCCATGGCTCATAATTTGCAGATACACTAAGCAGCCTGCCCTGGACTACTAGGAAATGCTGCCTAGGTCTCTGCTCTCTGGGTCAGGGACCTCAGAACCCAAAACAGTGGCTTGCTGCTGGGAATGGACCTGGGACTGTTGTGTGTGGCTGGAGATGGACCTGGGCCATGGGTGTGTGGCTACTCCATCATCGCTGTGGTAAAAGGATTCACCCACTGGAGGGACACACTTGTACTTGGGGCAGTGCTGCCTTGTTCCAGTGAATGATCAGCCTCTTTCTGTTTATTTGTATGCGGTGGAGGGGGGTGTTTTCGAAGTTAAAGATTGACTGAGATCTTAGCCTGTCTTACAGACACCTGCTATGGGGTGCAATCATGATTTTCAACCCCCTCATGCCCCTATAAATAATACCATGTTCTAGATTGTGATGACAAAGAGGGTCTTTCTTACTGACCTTCATGTATATCAGAAGAACTCCTGGGCCTACATGTTTCCTCTGTCCCTCCTCCCTAGACACCTGCACTACAGACAGTGATGCCCTCTGCTCTTTCACCCACTCACCTGCATGCTCCTGCTCCCTTTCCTCCTCAACCACTCCTACCATTCCTACTCCACCTCTTCGGCATGCTCCTGCTCCCTTTCCTCCTCAACCAATCCTATCATTCCTACTCCACCTCTTCGGCATACTCCTGCTCCCTTTCCTCCTCAACCACTCCTCCCATACCTGCTCCACCTCTTCTGCATGCTCCTGCTCCCTTTCCTCCTCAACCACTCCACCCATACCTGCTCCACCTCTTCTGCATACTCCTGCTCCCTCTCCTCCTCAACCACTCCTACCATTCCTACTCCACCACTTCGGCATGCTCCTGCTCCCTTTCCTCCTCAACCACTCCAACCATTCCTACTCCACCTCTTCGGCATACTCCTGCTCCCTTTCCTCCTCAACCACTCCACCGATACCTGCTCCACCACTTCTGCATACTCCTGCTCCCTCTCCTCCTCAACCACTCCTACCATTCCTACTCCACCTCTTCTGCATGCTCCTGCTCCCTTTCCTCCTCAACCACTCCCCCCATACCTGCTCCACCTCTTCTGCATCCTCCTGCTCCCGCTCCTCCTCAACCACTCCTACCATTCCTACTCCACCTCTTCTGCATGCTCCTGGTCCCTCTCCTCCTCAACCACTCCTACCATTCCTACTCCACCTCTTCTGCATGCTCCTGCTCCCTTTCCTCCTCAACCACTCCCCCCATACCTGCTCCACCTCTTCTGCATGCTCCTGCTCCCTCTCCTCCTCAACCACTCCTACCATTCCTACTCCACCTCTTCTGCATGCTCCTGCTCCCTTTCCTCCTCAACCACTCCTCCCATACCTGCTCCACCTCTTCTGCATGCTCCTGCTCCCTCTCCTCCTCAACCACTCCTACCATTCCTACTCCACATTTTGTGCATGCTCCTGCTCCCTTTCCTCCTCAACCACTCCTACCATTCCTACTCCACCTCTTCTGCATGCTCCTGGTCCCTCTCCTCCTCAACCACTCCTACCATTCCTACTCCACCTCTTCTGCATGCTCCTGCTCCCTTTCCTCCTCAACCACTCCTCCCATACCTGCTCCACCTCTTCTGCATGCTCCTGCTCCCTTTTCCCTTCAAACACTGCTGCATGTGCATCTTCCTGTTTCTCTTCCACCTCTTCTTTATGATCCGGTCACTGCTTTTCTCTTCCACCACTCCTGCAAACTTTTCATCCTCGCTTCCTTCCTCCTCCACATGACCCTCATAATTATCACCAACATTCCCTCCACCATCACTTCCATATACATCATCAACACCAGTCCCGCCATTAACTCCCACTAGCAGTGCCATCTGCTGCAGAAGGGGGCAGATTGCCTGTGGGCCTCAACACACCGGTTATGCTTTGTAACTGTGCCTGTTCCACGCCCACATCCACCCCTGCATCATGATCACTGCACTCACTAAAGGACAGCACAAAATCTTCAATCTCCCACCCTGCCATTTTCTTCAAATAAAACAAAAAGCACAACAGGTTCCATTAACAAATATTTCACAAGAAAAATGAAATAACACTGTTTTCCTAAATCAAACTGGTGTCTCAAACCAAACTGACAAAGCAGAACAACATGGCTTCCCAAACTAGAAAGAAATAAGCCTTCCTTTCCAAAATAATAATGGATTCACACAGCAAACACACAGACACACAGACACGACACGCACAGACACTCACAGACACCCACACATGCACACTCACTCACACACACTCACATGCAAATACACATGTAATACTCATCTCCATTACTGGTTATTACGTTGTGGATAGCAGGACACTCAACAACAGTTATCTTATCATACAAGCCTGGATGGTGAAGCATGGGCTCTGTCTTAACGACGATAAGACAGAGCTGCTCCACCTGGGCTCGCCTGCCAACCTAAACATACTGGACGTATTATTCACCTCATTCAATATTCACGGCAACATAATTAAAGTTGCCAATGCGGTGAAAACACTAGGAATCTACATAGAATCAGCACTGACTCTAAATAGACAAACCAATGCCTTGGCCTCCGCGTCTGCCGACACATGTAAGCTTAACACAGCCTGTCGACCTTACCTACCTGTCCTCAGCCAACTGCATCACCATAGCTAGAGCTTTAGTCCTCTCTAAGCTCGATTATTGTAACGCACTCTATCTTGTCACATCACAACATAATTTGAACAAGGTGCAAGTTATGCTAAATAACGCTATTCACGCAGCTTTAAACATCCCAAGGAATCTACACATCTCGGAAACTAGACTCGCAATAAAATGGCTTAATATCAAGCAAAGAATAGCATATAAAAGCTTGTCCCTTACTCACAAGTGCCTTTCCAACCAAGCTCCCATTTACTTGGCCAACACTATCTCACGCCACACAACAACACGGCCTACCAGAAATGCAATGAGGCACTCGGTCAACATACCACAATTCAAGCAACAACGAGCCAGCGGGGTTAGCTTCCCTGTCCTTGCGGCCAGAAGCTGGAATGCCCTCCCTCTCTCCCTAAGAGAAGAACCTTCCTTCCACCTATTCCGTAAAAAAGGCTAAACGCTTGGCTCCACGAGCAAGACACCGCCCCAACTGTTTAACCATGTCTTGATTTACATCTCTCTGTAAAGAAAATGTACCTTGTAAAATTTGATGTATACACCTAAATCTGTAATTTGCACCATCCTATGTTATCATAGTGTATATTTGTAAATGTTGTAATTCACTGATTGCCTATAATATGCCTGTACTTTCTGTAACATGTAAGAATAGCGCCCAGTTGTCCAAGGGCTTGGTACGCTCTATAAATAAATAAACCAAACCAAACTAAACTAAACCAAACCAAACATGCAAATACACACAAAATGCTTCTCCACAGCAATGCAATGCATTTCAGAAAAAAACTCTGCTTCTTTTTTTACATTTTTTATTAACTCATTTTATTGAATTTACAACATGTTAAACCAAAACAAAACAACCCCCCCTCCTCCCAGCCCCCCAAAGACACTTCTGCTCGGCTCCTGACCCGTTCCTTCCACGGGCCGGTCACCAAGGTTCAACGTAGATCCAAAAGTTTTAGGCGCTGGGGCCACCACACTACCCTAAAATTGTCCTTGAGAAATTCCAATGTTTCTCCCCAGTCTTTTGCAAAATTATGCACATTGTTGTTCATAGCCTACGTTGCCCATTCAAGAGCTATAATTTCCCATATCTACCGCAGCCAGTCCTGCATCATGGGAACTTCGGGGCTTATCCACCTCTGCACTATTAATGTCATGGCCACCAGCGTTAGGATCGCTCTCGCTTTCTCCCTCGATCTGGGTTCCCCCGCTGCAGTGCTCCCTCTGATTCCTACCAGTATCTGCTCCGGTGGTCGGCTTTCCCCTAGCCCAAAGGCCTGGTCCTGTGCACTTTGTATTTCTTGCCAAAAGGCTGCTATTTTAGGACTCTCCCACCAGATATGCTGTGCCCTCCATCCCGCAACCCCTCCAACAGTCCCCTGGGTCCCCGGGTACATCCTGTGAAGTCGGGCTGGTGTATAGTGCCAGCCTAGAAGGATCTTATACCAGGTTTCTTGCAACTGGGATTCCGTAGCTAACTTGGGAATCTCTCTCCATAACGTCTCCCACTCCTCCCTTTCAATCTCCCTCCCCAGATCCGCTCCCATCTCCACATGTCTGTTGCCTAGCATTTGCTTTGTCCAATATCCTATAGAGGTTGGAGATGAGCCCCTTGGACCCATCGTTAGATAGGAGGATTTTTTCAAGCTGTGTTGTTTCCCTGGCTGCTGCTTCCCTGTTCTCGGGATTCAGTAGCCAATGCCTTATTTGCGCATATCTGAGCCTTTCCCCCTCCTTCACTGAGAATTCTCTTTTACAGTCCACAAAGGAGAGTATTTCCTCTCCTTGGAACATGTCTCCCAGCTTCCTACACCCCCCATCCTGCCACTGCTTAAATACCCCCTTTTCTAGTCCCGGAGTGAAGTCCCAGTTGTTGAAAATGGGTGTGGAGGGGGACGGGGAGGTCGTTATCCCCTTGGTTCTCACCAGTTTATTCAAATTGTCTGCCAACAATTTGGTTATAATACTCTTGTATAGATTGGTTGGCCTGTTTTGTTTTGGTAGCCACAGAACTTCCGCCAAATTGTGGTGTGCTACCGCTCTTTCTATTTTTAAACCACTGCTTGTCTTGCATGCTTTCCCCTTCCTCAAGCCATTCTCTGATCACCCGTAACTGCGAGGCCTCATAGTACTGCTGGAAATTCGGTAGTGCCAGACCCCCCTCCCCTTTGGGTGCCATCATCAAATCCCTACAAACCCTCACTCTCTTTCCCTCCCATACAATTTCGTTAGTTAGGGCTTTCAGCTCTTGCTGGTAACTCTTGGGGTATCGCTTGGAATAGATACAGTAATCGTGGGAGTGTAACCATTTTAACTGCAGCTAGTCGACCCATTCATGAGACCCGGAGGGTCTTCCACCTATGAAAGTCCTGCTTAATGTCTTTGAACATTGAGGGGTAGTTGGCCGCGACCCAGTTCGGGAGGGTTGATGTGATTTTCACTCCCAGATATCTAATACCCCCTGGACTCCACACAAAGGGGTGCTCGCCCTCAGTGTTTCTCATTCCCCTGCCTTCAGGGTTAGGTTCAGTATTTCGGATTTGCCGATATTCACCTTCAGGCCTGAGACCTCTCCAAAGTCTTCCAGCAGGTTTCTTCTCGCTCGGATGGCCTCTAATGGTGTTGTCAGGGTGAGCAGCATGTCGTCAGCGAACGCTGCCACTTTTTGATGTTCCCTCCAAACGGAATACTCCTCACTTCTTCCGCTTCCCTTGTACCTTGTAGGAGGGGCTCCAGATATAGTGCGTAAAGCATAGGGGACAGCGGGCATACTTGTTTCGTGCCTCTACTGAGCTTAAAGGGCCTTGACAGTGCCCTATTCACCACCACTCTTATTGATGGCGTCTGGTAATTCGCCTGGACCATCGTTAGGTATTCCCCTCCGAGGCCCATTTCCTGCATCACCCGAAATAGAGAGGACCACTCCACACGTCAAATGCTTTTTCTGCATCCAGGGCCAGTAGGACCGTGAGAGTGTCTGTTTTTGTGCCTTCTCCACTAGGTGTGCCACCCTCCTGATATTGTCCGCTGTTTGCCTGCCTCGTATAAAGCCCGCCTCCGGGAGGTATTCATCCAGCCTGTTTGCCAAGATTTTTGTGTATATCTTGGCATCAACATTTATCAGTGCAGTGGGCCGATAGGATGTCCTTTGCTCGGGGTCTTTGTTAGGTTTGAGGATAAGGGTTAGCTTGGCTTCCTCCATGGATGGCGCTATTCTACCTGTGGACCTGAAGGTGTTGAAAAGGAATGTCAGGTGTGGGGTTAGCTCGGTCACAAATGTTTTATAAAAGGCTGCGGTGTAGCCGTCTGGGCCCGGGGCCTTGTTTAGTGGTAGGTCATCGATCTCTCTCCTTACCTCGTCCTCCGTGATTTCTCGGTTGAGGGTCTCCTGCGCCTCCCTCCCTATTTTTTGCAACTTCACCCTTCCTAGAAACTCCGCTTGCAGATGGGGCTGGAGATTTTGTGATGTATATAGGGATTCATAAAATTCTGCCAACGTTTCTTGAATATCCCCTGATCGTGTGACCCATTCCCCTGTTGCCGTTTTCAAAGCTGTGATCGCATTCTTTGATCTCGCCCCCTTAACAAGTGTGCAAGGAGTGCATCCGCCTTATTTGCCTTGGCATAATATTTTTGGCAGACGGTGAGCAGTGCTCTGTTAAGTCCCAGCGCTCGGCGTGCGCGCACGAGGGCTGGAGGAGTAAGCTAGGCCGCACGGCCTGTGGCGCAGCGCCAGCGGGAGCTCCAATACCTCGCACGCACACACGGGTGGATGGTCTGCCCCGGAACTGCCTCCCGAGCGCGGGGGCGGAGCTTTTATTCAGCACGCCCTGCGTCACCGCGTAGCGGGACGCAGGGCGGAACATAACATTCCTCCTTTATTATAAAACAAACAAACATAACACTAACTTGCATCAACTGTGAGTGCAAACATCTGCTCACGCTCTTAACAAATAATTGTTCGGCCATAGGGTCCGTGGTCCAGGCACCTCACACTACCACACATAGTCATTTAGCTTGGCCGGCGGTCTCGTGGCCGCTCTCAGACCGTACCGCCCTTCTCGGGGCCTGCACCCCCCCGGCTCCTGATCTGGCTCACCTTCACTGGTGACTCTTGGGGGGGCCTCCAGCGGTTCCCAGGTTCCATCCGCCGCTCTTGTCTCATCCGGGATGGACCTAGGCTCGTCTTCGCTGGGCTGAGCGTCCTCCTCTTCCATATGGCACTCACTGTCAGTCCACAGGTTGCGAGGCACCGCCTTGAACCATGATGAGTTCCTCGTCACTCGACGGTGTCCTCGGGTCACAGTCACCATGGTTCCGTGCCGATCGCTGACGGTCCATGGCAGTTCCTCGTATCTGGTGTTGAGTTTTGATTTGGTGGGGTTTCGTAGCATTACGACTTGGTCCCCCACTTGGTGATCAGACTGCCTCGCTCTTCTCTTGCCGCTCATATGGGCATTGGCACTCCTTCTCCTCATTTCCGTGCGCTCTTCATTGACCTCATCCGGGGTCCTGCTTGGATGGTGCGGAATCGAGGATCGGATGACGGTGCCGAACATGAGATCCGCCGGCGGTATGCCGGTTGTGCTGTGGGGGGTAACCCAATAGTTCCTGAGGAATCGGTAGAGGTCGATCTTCCATGGGCTGGCGTTCGCCTTGGATACCCTTAGCACCTTGTTAATGGTTCTCATGAAGCGTTCGGCGTCCCCGTTGGCCTGGGGCCACCTCGGCATGATGTGGTGATACTTTATGTTGAGGTCCTGCAGATAGTTCTTGAATTCCTCCCCGGTAAACGGTGGCCCATTGTCACTTTTGATGGAGGTTGGTAGTCCGTGAGTTGCGAACATTTTTTTAATGGTTGGAATGACCACTTCCGCTGCTGTGGATTCGACTATTTCAACCTCCGGATATCGGGAGTGGTTGTCAACAGCTACCAAGAGGTGGAGGCCTTCCCGTAGCTTGTAGAAGTCAATGCTGATGGCCTCCCACCGAGAGCGGCCGCGTGCCGCCGATAGAATTGGTTCTGGTTCTGGCGGCGCTCCTGTTATCTGACAGGGTAGGCACGTGCTGATGAGCGTCTCGACCCTTTCCTCGATCTGGGGAAACCATACCCTGTGCCGTATGCGGGCCTTCGTCCTTGCCAGCCCTTGGTGTCCTTCATGCGCTAGGGCCACTATCCTGTCTTGCATTCTGAGAGGGATTGTTATGCGGTTACCTCTTAGTATCACTCTGCCTTCTGTGATTGACAAATCCTGCCGGACGGTGAACATGCCGGACAGAAACCCTTTTGCTTCCGCTGTTCTGTTGTGTGTGTGTCTCATGAAGGTTTTCCAGTCCCCTGAGATTATGGCATCTTTCACTAGATTGCAGCAGGGATCCTTGTTGGTTTCTGCCTCGATGTCTACGATGCTCACCGCTTTTGGTCTCATTGCACGAACCACTTGGCATATATGTTCCTCTGTCTCTTCGGCCACTTGGATCTCGTGTTGGGTTGCCGCTCGCGGGTGCCTCGAAAGGAAATCCGCAGGGTTTCCGCTGCCTGGTTGGTAGATGAGATCAAAGTCGTATTGCTGGAGATGTAGTAGCCATTTGGTGATCCGTGCCGGAGAGTGTGACGACGTTCCCATGAAGATGGGTAGTAGGAGTTTGTGGTCGGTGACTGCTGTGAACCGCCGCCCATATAGGTACAGATGAAAGTGCCTGCACCCCCACAGCACTGCGATGGCCTCTTTATCGATGTGGGAGTACCTCTGTTCGGTTTCCGTGAGGGCTCTCGAGGCGTATGCTATCTGTCTTTTCTCCCCTTCTCTCGTCACCTGCATCAGGATGGCACCGAGCCCAACGGGGCTTGCATCCACGAATAGTTCTGTGGGCAGCTCGGTGTTGTAATACACCATCTTGGTGTCGACGGACAGGGACTCTTTAATACTTTCAAACGAGTCTTGGCACTTCTGCCCCCAGTCACACTTGGTGTTTGCTTTCGTCAGCTCCCGTAGTGGCTCAGATAGGGTGGCCAGGTTTCGAATGAACCTCCCGCAGTAGGTTGCCATCCCAAGGAAACTGCGTACTTCTGTAGGGGTCATCGGTGGGCTTGCCGCCTGGATGTCTGCGACCTTCTGGGGAGATGCCCGTGCTGCCAAACTTGTAACCAAAGAAAGTGATTTCCGATCTGAGGAACTCGCACTTCTCCCTGTGTATGGTCAGTCCAGGCTCTTGTAGTCTGCCCAGTAGGGTATGAAGCCTCTTGAGGTGCTCCTTCTTGTCGGGGCGTGAATCAGAATGTCGTCGCTCACGTTGAGGACCCCCGGGATGCCCCTGGTGACCTCCTGGATAGTTTGCTGGAATACTTCAGCCGCAGACGAGATACCGAAGCTCAGGCGTTTGTATCTCCTTAGCCCCAGATGCGTTGAGAATGTTGTAATGTAGCGCGAGTGTCTGTGGAGTTTGAGTTGATGATACCCCGCTTTCAAGTCAACTTTCGAGAAAACACAAGACCCTGTGAGGTCTGCCACGATTTCGTCGATCGTTGGGGTGATGTGGCGTTCTCGTTTGATGGCAGTGTTAGGTAGACGCATATCAATGCAAATCCGGACCTTTCCAGGCTGTTTAGGCTTTCGCGTGACAACCATCGGGGAGACCCATGGTGTGGGCCTAGTAAACGCCTCTATGATGCCAGCCTCCTCCAGAGCCTTAAGTTCCTGCTCCACTTGTTCTCTCATGTGGAAAGGTGTCCTCCGATGCCGTACGGCCTTCGGCTGTACTGTTTCGTCGATGTGCAGCCGGATGGTTTTGCCCTTCAAACAGCCTATTCCATCTTGCAGCTTGGGGTATTGACTTAGCATTTTCTCCACCTCTTCGGCCTCATCAATGTGGCAGATGAATTTGACCACTCCCAGATCTTCTGCGGCGTCTCCACTCAGGAGGCTTTCGATTCCTGCCTTTACGACATGCACTTTCGAACACAGTCTGTTTTCGCCATGCTCCAGCGTGGTGCGGAACCTGCCCATGACTGGCAGGGGCTTTCGGCTGCCGTAGGCATACAACAGCGTATCCGTGCTTTTCAGGACTGGTTGAGGCTTCAGAGTCTGAAATATGCTTGTGGGCATCACGTTCACCGAAGCGCCGGTGTCAATGGTCATGAGAATGCGCTGGTCTTGGACAGTGACCATGCACTTGCGCCTTCGGACAGATTTTCTTTGTGTTTCTTGACCTTGGCTTAATGCGGACACGAGGTATATCTTTCTTCCTTTCTTCTCGTTGTCCTTGCTGGGATCTTGCTGCCCTGTCGAGATGTCATACCCTTCTTCTTCCGTGGAAGAGTTGTCCACTGCGACCCTCCTTGCACTGGCCTGCTTCTTTTTCTTGGTCGCGTTTTTGTCTGAAATGTTCTGTGGGGGCTGCATGGAGGCACCCGATGATCTGCACACCTTTGCATAATGATCCTTCCTGCCGCAGGCGCCGCAGGTGGTGCCTTGCGCAGGACAGTTGCGGCGGCCATGTCGTGGGTCACCACACCAGCCACACTCTGTGGGCCCAGGAATGCGCGGTTGCCACCTGTTCTGGCCATAGCCCCCACTGTATTCATCCCTCGAGGATTGTTTGTTGGTGGTCTGGGCCACCATGGCTGTGTTGAGGACCGGTTGCAGTCTGTGCAGAGTGGCCTCCATGTTGGTCGCTCTGGTGTGGGCTAGTTCCCTTTGTCGTCCTAATTCAAGGATTCGCTGCAGGGCGATGCCTCTCTCGCTGAGAATTAGGCGCCTTAGTTTTTCTGAGTGTACGCCGTTAATGATTTGCCTCCTGATCTCCCTCTCAACAATGGTGAACTCGCAGGACATGGCCAATTTTCTTAACCGAGTGTGGTAGCCATCCAGGGTCTCCTCTGCTGCCTGTATGGTGGTGCAGAAGATGAATGTCTCATAGTCCGGGTTCAGTTGGGGGAGAAAATGAGCTGTTAGGGCATCTTTTGCGTTTTGGTACGCATCTTGGCCATCGGCCACATCCAAGGAGTTGAAAATGCGCAGTACCTCGTCACCCACACTGAGGAGTAGGTGCGCCTTCATTTTCCTGGCCGACGTCACATCTTTGCACTCCATCGCCATCTCGAATTTCTGGATCCACAGCTGCCATCTGGGTCCACTCGAAGATGGGTCGGTAAAGGGGTCAAATGGCTGGACCAGTGTCGATGAGCCTCCTTGTGTGTGAGGCTGTGGGGACGTCAGCGATAGGTTTGCCGCAATTCTGGACGGCGTGGTGGGGCCAGGGGTGGATGTGCCGGCCGCCATGTCGACGAGTACCTGTTCAGTGGTGTCATGATCTCTTCAGGCAACCACTAGCGCGGTGAAGTTGGGCCTTCCCTGGAGGTGCCTTGGTGTCCAAACGCTGTATCGAAGAGTTCAGGTGCTGGTTTTTCCATGTGGTTCCCATGTCACATCGTGATGGGGCCCCTGGTGTGCGATACCAGATGTGAGATGGCTTCACACTGCCCAGTCATCACTTGTAGGGCGAGTGATGATGAGAAGATTGAAGGAGAGAGAAAAGATTTTTTTATTTTTTTTATTTTTTTATTTTTTTTTTGGGGTGGGGTGGGTCACGTGTGCGATCCCGCACCCCACCGGGTGTCCAAAAATGTGGCCACGATGGCTGCAGGCCATCTGGGCGCCGTGAGCATCGAGCGCGTGTTTGTCTTCGTTTCACCTCGTCGCCATTGTTAAGTCCCAGCCCTCGGCGTGCGCGCACGAGGGCTGGAGGAGTAAGCTAGGCCGCACGGCCTGTGGCGCAGCGCCAGCGGGAGCTCCAATAACTCGCACGCACACACGGGTGGATGGTCTGCCCCAGAACTGCCTCCCGAGCGCGGGGGCGGGGCTTTTATTCAGCACGCCCTGTGTCACCGTGTAGCAGGACGCAGGGCGGAACATAACATGCTCCTTCAGCTTTTTTGGTGCAAAGGACCTCTAGTTGCCCTAGTGCCCGCCTGTACTCCCTCATGGAAGACCTAGTCGGAGTTGAAACAGCTTTTTATCTTGCCACCTCCACTTCCGCCTCGAGCTGTGTCTCCATTACCTTCAGCTGCTTTACCCTCTGCGCTGTTGCCGCTATTAGTTCCCCTCTGTAGCCTTAAAGGCGTCCCACCTTGTGTCTTCCCTCGTTTCCCCTCTCTTATTATCTGAGAAGAAGCTCTTAATTTTCCCTTCGATTTCCTCTCTAACTACTGGATCCCTGATTAGGAATTTAGGGTATTTCTATCGCCACACCCTTCTGATTTTGCGCACTAGGTCCATGTGGATGGCTACCGTCTTGTGGTCTGCTATCCCAATGGGGCCCATCTGTACATTCCGGATTCGACCCACCAAGCCCGCTGAGAACCAGACGCAGTCAATTCTTGACTGGGACCCATGGACTCCAGATAGAAAGGTGTAGCCTTCCTCATCCCCCTTCAGCTCCCGCCATGCATCCCGTAGGCCCGGCCACCCTATCCTATACCTTAGTTCTGCAGACATCACCGCTCCTCCTCCTCTCCCGGAGCTCCCTGTCCTGTCCTGTCCCGACCCCTATCCCAGGCTATATTGAGATCCCCCATCAAAATGATATGACCCCCTGCTTTCTCTTCTAGTATCCCCAAGATGTGCCTCAGGAACTGCTCTTGTCCGGAATTCGGTGCATACACCACGATTATGGTATAGGGAAGGTTGTGGTACGTCCCTTTGACTAGTATATATCTATCCTCCTTGTCCCGTAGGGTCTCTGTAACTCTAAATTCAAATGTGTTTTTGATGGCTAGGGCCACACCCCCAGTTCTGTTCTTCCCGGAGGCATGCAAAATTTGATCAAACCGCCTCAATCTCAGCCGCCCCTGGTCCTTATATAAGAGGTGCGTTTCCTGTAATCCGAGGATGTCCGGCCCCTCTTTCCTCGTGAATTGCTCTAGTTTCTTCCTTTTAAGCAGGGAGTTAAGCCCCCTGATGTTATGGGTTAGCCACTTGAATGGTTATGGATCCAATCTTGCCCCTCGCTTTTTGGTGATACCCCGTTCCTCTCAACTCTCTGAGGTGCACCCCCAACCCTCCCTCCCCCAACTCCCCCATCCCTTCCCCTCACTCCCCCTAACTCCCCTAACTCCCCCCTGTCCTCCCTCCCCTCCCCACTCCCCTTCTGGACGTACTTGCCCCTCCCGCTTCTCCTCCTCACCTTCTTTGGGCATCCCTGCCCTTTCCAATTCCAAGATGTTTGTCCCCTCACCCTGCCCTGTTACCTCCTTCTGAGGCCCACCACCCCTGTGATATTGCTTGTTTTAAGGGTTCTCTTGTTCTATCCGCCTCCTAAGCATCCTGCTCTCTTTCCTTCCGGGGAGGTCTGCCCGCTCTCTCACCTCTTTTCCCTTTTTCCCCCACTGTAGTCCATTCCCAGGGTCTTGGTCTTGGTCTGGAATTTGAGGCCTTTGTTCCCGTTGTTGTATGCGCTTCTTCTAAATCCAATTGCATAATGTCAGCTCCCTCTTGTACCGACGTGGCTCATCTCTGACCTCCTTCCCAGTCAAACACTAGGCCAAATGGGAAGGTCCATTTGTATCACACGCCCCGTTCGTTAAGTGCTTTTGTTACTGGAGCCATCTATCTTCTCTTTATGAGCGTGCTATTGGCCAGGTCTTGGTATGCTGCTAGTTGCTGCTGTTGGTACATGATAGGTTTCCGCTTCCATGCTTCCCTGAGGACTTTTTTCCTTTTGCGCGTACCTGGTGAAAGCTGCAAGTACATCACTTGGTCTTGATCCCGGGCCTTTGACCATCCTACCCACTCTGTTGATGCGGTCTAGCTCTATGACGTCTGGGGTCTCTTCATCCAGAATTTCGGCAAAGATATTCTGAACTTCTCTCTTGAGCTCTCTGTCCGAGACTGATTCCGGAAGCATCTTCACCCTTATGTTGATCCTGCAGGATCTGTTTTCCATGTCCTCCATTTGAAAACTCTGCTTCTTTTAATGACCAAACCTACCTTTCTATTCTGCTGCTAAACACGACCCACAAATGAAACAGGAAGCTGCATCTTCCTTTGCGGTTGTTTAAATTTGATTTGTGCCTAAGAGAGCACCAACATTTTCAACTAGTACCAGAATCACACATGAACCTTATAATCTGGTCCAAACCTTCCTGCAAGAACACAAATTGCATGGGAAGTTCATGATCTTGTCCAATTCCTCAATCAAGATTGAATTCACACCTAAGTCCAGTGCTTTAACATGCAGGAACGTTTGGGGTGCGGGGGTACAGAGGAACCACACAGGCCTAGCTAGATTCTAAATGTTTAACCACACAAACCTGCACTGACCCAGCATTACCCTTGGAAATCTTTCCTGCTTGCTAACAAATGCTGCACACACAGTAACAAGACAATAGGCTCATTATAAGTACAGTGGTGTGGGGGAACATGCTATGATGGGTCGATTCCCATATAATCAGTTATAATCCATTATTAACCATGTGCCCCGTGATCATTAATGATCTAGACCAAATGGGAACAGCAAATAAGGTGATCAGACACAGACGATCATATAGACCGGTGGTAAATCAAGCTTCTTGTATTAGATAGCAAATGCACAGCATTCAGAGACATTATCAGCAGAGAAGTGACGACAATGGGAAAAGATCTGGCACAGGCAACAAAATCAACTAAATCAACTATAGTAATGACATCTATTGAAATGACAAATGGGAAAACTCATGAGAACATATATGACATAACTATTAGGAAGGAGAAGAAACTGTATAGAGGAGAGCTTTGTAGAACAAAATGAACTACACAACTGAGATGCTTGAAAAAACCTGATGATAAGATCTTTTAAAACAAAATACAACAACTGGTTGAGATCATATAAGAAAGATGGTTAGTAGTGTAATTGGAAGTTAATGTTTAGCATGTTTAGATCAAAGGACAGGACATTTTGGTACTTATATCTTCAATTTGTGTAAAAATAAAAGATCTTAAGATGGTGAACCCAATATCAATGACAGGGAGAGTCACATTAGTAAAGTATACTACTGTGCAACAAAGTTAATCATGATGCAAGAGTATATTTGGCTCAATAATCATTATGAATATCCATTTGACCTAGACAATATACTGGATGTTATTTCCAGTCTAAAGGACTTAAAGGCCCCCGGTCCAGATGGTCTATCTTATGCGGTGATATAACAAGACCCAAACAGATGGGCCCCGATAATTCTTCAAATGTTTACTTCAATATTGTAGGACGGCAGTCTCCCTGACAGCTGTCGTGAAGCAATATTTATCCCAGTTTACAAAAAGGGATTGCTGAATGACCCTAAAATGTATGCTGGACAGGACAGATGTCTCTTCAAAAATATTTGCAACATTGTTATTAAGAAAAATAAAAGATTGGGTAGCATGGATAAAGGTCAGAACAACAAACAAGGTTTAAAACAGGTGTGGGGACACTGGATAACATATTAGTACTGCACTATCTAATATCTGGGGTTAAAGCTAGTAAGGGGAAGATGTTATATCTTTTTTTATTTTTATTATTAGTTGTTTTGATTAAGGTAAATCTTTCAACATACACCAATTTAATACAATAATCTAAAAACATAATATTTTAAAATTCAGGGTATAATAATATAACTCAAACATATAAACACAACATATGGTATACTAATTACAAATATTACACTTTTTAAGAAAGATAATTTGTTTAAAAATACAAAAGATAGGAATAATACACTAGGCTTGTTTTCACATTGTGACTTTGTCTCAAGCAGTTATAATTTGCTTGACATCACTGCCTTTTTCAAAAGGCCTATACTATATAAATATTAAGAATGGCATATCTGACAGATCGCCTGGTGGTGTGATATAATAACTCCCACGCTCTTGCGTTAGTTAGATTTTGATAGCCCTCGAACAAATATTTAAAATACATAATTCTCTGCGATAGTAACATAGGACAATCTGTACACAGATGTTTCAAAGTTTCAGGCATTACCTTACAAAATCGACATTGGAGGTCAATTGCTGTTATAATCTTACTTATATATAAAACTTAATGTGTTGGCCAAATATTTAATCAAAAGCGCAAATAGTCATCTCACTGAAGTGAGTTGGGAAAAATAATTAAGTACGTTTCAGGGTTCATCTAAAGGATGCGGGGGACACCCCTGCAGCCCCCGGACCCATTATACCACTTAAATGGTATAATGGGGTGCACCTTTACCGGGTCAAGCCACAGCATTTTTGCTGTAATTTTTTTAACAGGCAACATTTTTGCCGCAATGTTATTACCTGATACAACTTTCAGCCATACCATATCGGTATAAAGCAAAGGGGTTGTCTATGAACTTTCGATATTTGGAACACGCAAGCCTTGTTTGAATCCAATCATATTCCCATGGTCTCTTTTTAGCTTTGTCTGGGTTTTCAATTAACAATGTTATGGTGATACCAGTATTATCAATAACCCTCTGTGCTTTCCCTCTCCAAACCATAGGGAAAGATTCCAACAATTTTCAGAGGTCGCCTGATATAATGCATAACAGACCAGATTTATTGGAAGCCATCAAACATGTACGATATAGCGAACACAATGTCCACTTATAAAAGGCATAAAGTGATAACAATCTTAATTCATGTCTTATTATACATATGGGTTCAGATAATGGGAGGTTCAAGACTCCAACAGCACCCTCCCAGTCTCGACCAATAGTCATATGATTTCTATGTTGATGCTTCAGAACCATAAAGGATTCAGGAGGTAGTTTTTTTTTATAATAAACAATGATTAGTGTTATTGAAAACTTACAAAATCTTGCTTTTATAATGCATACTTGAGAAACAGCTGTGAGTAATGTTTGTTTCAAGTGGTGATCATAGTCAATATTTCCATGCTGCTTCTTTACATAAGTGCCCAGATATATGTATGATCAAACTAACTTCAGGGTTGTTTCCTGCAATGGCCACTTTTGCATAGCAGTACGTTGTTTAGAATTCCCAAATTGTATGACTTTAGTTTTCATTATTTATTTATTTATTTGCATTTGTATAGCGCACTTGCAGCCCAAGGGCATCGAGGCGCTGTTCCAAGTAAATGTTGGATATTATATTGATAGATATACAATTTTTCTGAGCATATAAATCAAGAGCTCCCAATAGAGCTCACAATCCTTTAGGCGTCTTTGAAAATAGAACCATGTCATCAGCATAAAGTAAACATTCGTTGATTTTTCGGGAGTCTGCTATAATCTCTTCAAAGCAGCATCCTACATCAGAAATAAAAAAATTAAACAAAGCGGATGCTAACAAACAACCCTGTTTCAGGCCTCGGGAGGTTTGACTGGGGTCAGATAGTAATCCATCATTACTTAGGCCCTCATTACGACCCTGGCGGAAAGTGACTGACCGGACCGCAACAGCGTAAATAGCGTTTCCGCCATTGCACGAAGGAGCAAAGAGCGGTCCATTCCGACCCATCGGGCACGAGCACCACGCCATGGCGGAAGTGCAAAGTCCGCGATGGCGCAAATGGCCCCAAAACGGCCCACACCGCCGCCGTACGTCGCCCTAGGTGCAATACCGCCACCCATCACAGCGGACACCGCAGAGTGCGCCTACCGGAAAGTACGGTGACCGGAAATATACGGAAACGGAAGCAAAAACATGGGCCCGGAACGGGAAACAACCCGCCGTACACCTATAAAACCACTAAAACCACACTACCACTAAAAACACAACCCTGAGACACACCCCAACCCGTCATCCACCCTAGCGAAACCAAGTAAAATGGGAAAAGCAGCGAAGAAAGCGTGCGACCGCAAGCGGCAGGTCCACTTCTCCCGCGAGGAACTCACCGTGCTAACAGAGACCCTCCAGGAGAATGGTGCCGTCGTCCTCTCCACGCAAATGACCAGGACGGCACTTGCGAACAAGAAGGCCATATGGGCTCTGGTAGCACAGCGGGTAAGCGCGGTGGGGACCGCACCCCGCACACCACAACAATGCCGAAAGCGGTGGGACGACCTGCGGATACGCGTCCGCAGCATACTCTCTGCCAACCGCAACATTGCCACAGCCACCGGGGGAGGTCCTGAATCACCCATCAAGTTGACCCCCCGGGAAGAAATCTGTGCCTCCACCATCGGAATGGAGAGCATTGAGGGAGTCGGAGGGATGGAGAAAGGAGTGCAGACATCAGAAGAATCAGGTAAGTGGGCCAGATAAAATAATGCTAAAACCACAATGTCCAATCATGTGAAGTACCATGTGTCCACATAGTGCAACAGGAACACATGTCCAGGAGAACGTCCACACACATCGCCCTCATAGCGCACCTTAAAACCACAATAAATACATAAATAATTAAAAACCCCTAAAACACCCACCACACGTCCAGCAGGCACACCCTAACTGCAGGCTGCCAAACAACTGCACCCTCACCCCACACACAAATGAAAGCACCACTAAGGCCCCGACCCAAATCACCCTCATGTACCACCCCAATGCATGAGATACAATGCCATTCCAATACCCACAGACCCATTAATAACCCTCGCCCTCCTTTACTCCACCACAGGGTCCGATCCAAACGACGAGCATCAGGACACCCCTACCAGCACACCTGCAAAGAGGGCCAAGACCAACGGCCAAAGACCCTCCACCTCAGCTGCACGCATCAAGACACGGCAGCAGCACAAATCAGGTGGCAGCACAGAGGAGGGAACATCAACAGGCACCCCAGCAGCCAGCATGCCCACTACACCACCACCACAGGTCCCCCCAACGGATGCCACAGAAGGCACTGGCTCTGGTGGCAGCAGCACCATAGGTGACACCCCAATGATGGCAGCATGCTCCGACACGGAAGACGGAGATGTCGAAGTCAGATCCATCCATGACCTGTCCCAATCCCCCTGTCTGTCCCATCCCGTACAACATGAGAATACCACGCAGGGGCACCCACAAGACGACGACTGGCCATCCCCCCCAAGCCCTGTGGCAAGGCAACATGAGGTCAACAGCCCCTCTGTGACCCCCCCGCAAATGGCCATGGCCCAGCAGAGGCAACAGTCCCTCGACAAGTTAATCGGGCAACAGCAGCAACTGGCCACGCTCCTCAAGGACCATGCCGATGAATGTGGGGGCACTAAGGCAGACATAGAAACAGCAACTGAGACACTTAGGGCAGAAATGGAGAGAAGTACAGAGACACTAAGGGCACAAATGGAGAGTAGCACCGAGAGCCTGAGAGTACAAATGGAGAGAAGCACCGAGAGCCTGAGGGGGGAACTGCATGCGACGTCCAAAGACGTATGTGCCGAACTTGCCGCAGTGCGCCGTGTGCTCACGGAGCTCTCACAAACCCTTAGGGACATGCATGGACATAAGCAGGCAGAGACATCTTCCGTTGCTAGTTCCGTCCAGGGCAGCCCCCAACGTAGATCTGGGAGGAACCTGCGCTCCACAGGCAGGGGTGCCCCTGACACCCGCAGAGGGGGCTTGCAATAGCGACAGCCCACTGACAATGAGCATCTTTGGACACTGGTGTTCGGGGGGGAGGTAGGAGGGTGGAGGGGGTGTGTTGGGCTCACTTGGGTGGCGGGTCGATAGGGTGTTCACCATGATATCACATATGCCATAAACAAGTGCACGATCAACCAATGAGATGTGTCGACGATGATCATTATGTACTAGGCCATCCTAGGCGTATAGTCCATATTGTGCATGTACCAGACACACACAGTGCCACGAGTCCCGTGTCCATGTATCAGCCACCAGGCGTGAGTGCTAGAAGCATGCATCAATGACATGCTGACGAATGTCACGGCCCTCCGGCGCCTCGCAGACTCCTTGAGGTGCTGCCACATCCCCACCCTCATCCTGACCATCTTCAGGTGCATGCAGTTCTGCGTCAGGGGTCATGGGCACATTTCTACGTACGCACATGTTGTGGAGCATGACACATGCCATCACCATCTTTGCAACCTTCTCATGGCGGTACAGGAGTGCCCCGCCAGACCTGCTGAGGCAGCGGAAACGAGTCTTCAGTAGGCCGAATGCCTGTTCAATGACTACACGGGTACGTGAGTGGGCATGGTTGTAGTCCTCCTCATGCTGGTCCCGTGGGTTCCGGACTGGTGTGAGGAGCCATCTCTTCAGTGGATACCCAGCATCACCTGTATGTGGACGATAAACGTATGATGTGGGATGCCATTGCTACGTACGCACCCCCCCCCCCTTCCTGCCAGGTCATTGCCGCATCACATACCCCACATCATCATGCATGAAAAGAGACTCACCGAGTAGCCAGGATCTGTTCCCTGCGTGTCGCTCCATGTAGCGTGGCATAGTAGAGTTCCTCAAGACCATAGAATCATGGGTTGATCCAGGGAATCTGGCACAACAATGTGTAATGATCCTGTTGGAGTCACACACCATCTGTGCATTCAGGGAATGATATTGTTTTCGGTTGCGGTACTGGGCCTCCATGGCATGTGGGACGACCAATTCCACATGGGTGCAGTCGATGGCACCAATGCAACCCGGTATGCCGGCAAGTGCATGGAATCCCACGTTGGTAATGTCCTGCTCCGAGCGTGGTAGAGAGATGTAGTCGTCTGCGTGCTTCAGGAGGGCATCGAGCACTTGCAATGGTGTCCGTGAGAACAGTGGCTGTGATATGCCATGCAACTGTCCGACTGTGTGCTGGTAGGTGCCTGTGGCCAGGAAGTGGAGTACAGACACCACCTTCAGTAGGGGTGGGATGGCGGTTGGGCTGTCTATCATGCTGACAAGGTCAGCCTGTGTCATGTCCACTATTGCGGCTATGGTGTTCCGGTCCAAACGGTAGAGGGCGTGGATCTGCTCATCAGTGAGGTTGGACGGATGTGCTCGGAGGCGTGGGATTGCGGGCTGCCTGCGTGGTGGTAGTGGCTGTGCTGGCGGCCCTTGCGGGCCCTGCCTTGGCCTCCTCCTCCTCCTGCGTCTCCTCCGTGCGGCCGGTTGTAGTTGGTGTTCGTCTTCTTCTTGGAGTTGGAGTACTTGCAGTGCTATCAGGTCCCCCAGGGCCAACATCGCGAGTCCTGCCGGTAGCATTTCGGAGTGGGTGTGGTTGTGGGAGGAGACTGGGTGTGCACTTTATGTGTTTTCAGGCTGTATGGCCTCCACCTGTGGTGATTCATTCCACCTGTGCAAGCTGCTCTCCCCTTTGGCCGAGCACGTCCCGCACACAACGCTGCTAATCGTGGAACGGCATCTTGCTATTGCAATCATGTATTTGTACCCGATGGCCGTGTAACATTTGTTGATATGTACATTCGGCTATGGTCCCATTGTTTTACATACAATCTTTGCAGTCGCGAACAGACTTGTGATGGGTCAGTGGAACGTAGTACTCGAGTAACGGTGGGCCCTCATGCATCACTGTACAGGGTTGCAACGACGGGCGGGGCGTCCCATTAGTGGGTGATGGCAGTTGACATTTTCACACACAGCTGCACTAGCTGGATTGATTTGTGATTTCAAACGGCCACAGATGCCTTTTCGTACGTGAATGTGGCTCTGTGTACCATGATGGGACAGGGCGTCACACAAGTAGTAGCTGGTCATTCCTTGCGGATGCAGCCCACAATGGTGATATGTGTTTTGGAGTTCATGGACTGATGGCTGTATGGGCTTGGTGATTTAGTTGTGCATTGAATTTCTATTCTGATATGGCCCGTGTAGCGTTCTTCTTTGCGAGTGATGTGGCATATTCCTATTTGGGGAGCGATGTTTTGTGAGGAGATCTGCATTGGGTTCCGGTTTCGGAGTATGGTCGCGTGGTACTGTGCTGGGCGCGTTTGCCTACGGAGCCCAGTGAGGTCAGGGATGGGGGATGCCAATATGACTGTTTGGATGTTGTCATGCTCAGGGGCGGGGGATTGGGTTTTGTGTAACAGATGACGGTCAGCCAGGTGGACTGGTGGAATGTTGTGAGTTTCGTGATATTGCTGGTCACAGGTGCCTGTGTTTGCGTGCGTTTCGGGGGGGGAATGTGGTCATGTCCATTGGAATGGCTTCTGTATTCGTGCCATCTGTGCCCTGCAGCTCCCATTGGCCCCTCTTGTGGATCTTTTGTTCGTTGGCATGCATGGGTGACTTGTACATTTCACTGGTAGCATTGTGACTTCATTGCACCTACGAGGAGTTGTGCTTTGTGGGCAGGGAGCGGTGTACAGGCACTCAGTGGGGCCGTTTACGGTTGATTCGCGATGCCGTACTTCTCACCATGGCGGAATGGTGCTTTCCGCCATGCTTGATGGCGTTAGGTGATTGTCCGCTAGGGTCGGAATTCGCGTACCCTTGCGCCATGGTGGTATTTACGGTTTGGCATGGCGCGCGCGCGCGTACTTGGTGCAGTTAGCGTTGGCGTTCACTACGGTGTCGCTAATGACTTCGTACTTTGCGGTGGCGGGTCATAGTCGCACCGAGCGCTATTCGATGGCGGTATTGCATCTCCGCCATCGTTTTCCGATTTCCGCCAGGGTCGTAATGAGGCCCTTAGTCTGGATCGTGGTTCCATTGTGAAGTTCAACCAGCCATTTCAAAATAAACCACGGGCACCCTTTATCCATTCGTTTTTTATATAGAAGCTCGCAAGGGACGGCATCAAATGCCATCCCAAAGTCTATAAAAGCAGTATAAAGTGCCCGATGACGCTGTTGAGCTTGCTGTATAATGCTGTTCAACTTGATTATATTTATAGCTGTGCCAAGACCCGGAATAAATCCCGTTTGGAATGGATCACAAAGAGCTTTTGAGTCCAACCATAGATTAAATTGAGCCAAAATTAAACACACAAATATTTTACCTGGCAGTCTACTAAGGTAATAGGTCTATAAGTCTTGGGGTCATCCATATTGCCTTTTTCAAATATGGGTAGTATTATGGACCGCTTCCAAGAATTAGGGATTTTCCCCACTGCAAATATATGCCCAAAGATTCGGTGAAGAATATCTGCCCATTGTTGTGGATAGTCTTTAAGCATACTATTTTGCAACCCATCTGGGCCCACTGCCCGCGAACGACTCAAATTGGTTATACAGTGAAGAATATCCCGAATTGCCAATGGAAAAGAATGAACAACATTTTGCATAGTAACATTCCAATATAAATCATGAAAAGGGTAGTAATACAAATCTCGAAAATAAACTTGCCATGCCTCATTAGATATAGCACTGATTTGGACTGCTCCTTGGGTCTTTGATGTAGCTTCATTTAAAAGTGTTGAAATGCCACCAGTGGATTTACCTAAAATTTGTTTTAGCATGCGCTCACCATCTTTCTGATGTTGGATGACTCTCCGGCCTTTAAATTAACAAGGGGGGTCCTGGGAGTCCCTCTGCCAGACATTAGTCCTGGTTGCGAGAGACTTACCCAGAGTCTTTAGCTCACTATCTTTCACAGAGAAGAAATATCCTAAACATATCAGTCTTTGTCCCGCCCTGGGGCAGTCCAGCACTGAAATGCTAGGCAATTCTCCTCTGAACAAGAGTAACAACAGCATCCCCAGACACGTGTTTCGGTCTGGTTGAACCTCATTAGTAGGGAGGAGCTGTGCCTCTCTAAGAATAGTGAGCAAGGGGTCCACGTCTGGATTCCCCTAGTAACTTAGGGTGAGACCCAAAGTTACTTAAATATGCAAATTAACAAGGGGGGTCCTGGGAGTCCCTCTGCCAGACATTAGTCCTGGTTGCGAGAGACTTACCGAGAGTCTTTAGCTCACTATCTTTCACAGAGAAGAAATATCCTAAACATATCAGTCTTTGTCCCGCCCTGGGGCAGTCCAGCACTGAAATGCTAGGCAATTCTCCTCTGAACAAGAGTAACAACAGCATCCCCAGACACGTGTTTCGGTCTGGTTGAACCTCATCAGTAGGGAGGAGCTGTGCCTCTCTAAGAATAGTGAGCAAGGGGTCCACGTCTGGATTCCCCTAGTAACTTAGGGTGAGACCCAAAGTTACTTAAATATGCAAATTAACAAGGGGGGTCCTGGGAGTCCCTCTGCCAGAAATTAGTCCTGGTTGCGAGAGACTTACCCAGAGTCTTTAGCTCACTATCTTTCACAGAGAAGAAATATGCTAAACATATCAGTCTTTGTCCTGCCCTGGGGCAGTCCAGCACCAAAATGCTAGGCAATTCTCCTCTGAACAAGAGTACCAACAGCATCCCCAGACACGTGTTTCGGTCTGGTTGAACCTCATCAGTAGGGAGGAGCTGTGCCTCACTAAGAATAGTGAGCAAGGGGTCCACGTCTGGATTTCCCTAGTAACTTAGGGTGAGACCCAAAGTTACTTAAATATGCAAATTAACATGGGGGGTCCTGGGAGTCCCTCTGCCAGACATTAGTCCTGGTTGCGAGAGACTTACCCAGAGTCTTTAGCTCACTATATTTCACAGAGAAGAAATATCCTAAACATATCAGTCTTTGTCCTGCCCTGGGGCAGTCCAGCACCGAAATGCTAGGCAATTCTCCTCTGAACAAGAGTACCAACAGCATCCCCAGACACGTGTTTCGGTCTGGTTGAACCTCATCAGTAGGGAGGAGCTGTGCCTCTCTAAGAATAGTGAGCAAGGGGTCCACGTCCCAGGACCCCCCCTTGTTATCTGCATATTTCAAGTAACTTTGGGTCTCACCCTAAGTTACTAGGGGAATCCAGACGTGGACCCCTTGCTCATTATTCTTAGAGAGGCACAGCTACACCCTACTGATGAGGTTCAACCAGACCGAAACACGTGTCTGGGGTTGCTGTTGGTACTCTTGTTCAGAGGAGAATTGCCTAGCATTTCGGTGCTGGACTGCCCCAGGGCAGGACAAAGACTGATATGTTTGGGATATTTCTTCTCTGTGAAAGATAGTGAGCTAAAGACTCTGGGTAAGTCTCTTGTAACCAGGACTCATGTCTGGCAGAGAGTCTCCCGGGACCCCCCTTGTTATCTGCATATTTCAAGTATCTTTGGGTCTCACCCTAAGTTACTAGGGGAATCCAGATGTGGACCCCTTGCTCCTTATTCTTAGAGGGGCACAGCTACACCCTACTTATGAGGTTCAACCAGACCGAAACCGTGTCCGGGGTTGCTGTTGGTACTCTTCTTCAGAGTAGAATTGCCTAGCATTTCGGTGCTGGACTGCCCCAGGGCAGGACAAAGACTGATATGTTTGGGATATTTCTTCTCTGTGAAAGATAGTGAGCTAAAGACTCTGGGTAAGTCTCTTGTAACCAGGACTCATGTCTGGCAGAGAGTCTCCCGGGACCCCCCTTGTTATCTGCATATTTCAAGTATCTTTGGGTCTCACCCTAAGTTACTAGGGGAATCCAGATGTGGACCCCTTGCTCCTTATTCTTAGAGGGGCACAGCTACACCCTACTTATGAGGTTCAACCAGACCGAAACACGTGTCTGGGGTTGCTGTTGGTACTCTTGTTCAGAGGAGAATTGCCTAGCCTTTCGGTGCTGGACTGCCCCAGGGCAGGACAAAGACTGATATGTTTGGGATATTTCTTCTCTGTGAAAGATAGTGAGCTAAAGACTCTGGGTAAGGCTCTTGTAACCAGGGCTCATGTCTGGCAGAGAGTCTCCCAGGACCCCCCTTGTTATCTCCGGCATTTAAGCCACATTTTATACATCAATTTCAGTTGCTTTTTTTGTGGTGGCTCTTAACTGTGGTCGGAAGGAACTTCAGGCTACGAATATCCCGCCTTAGATGGGCTTTTTTGTGTTGTAGTTCTAAATCAAAGGCATGACAATGTATATGTTTAATACTTGAATCCGGCAGAGTAAATTGTTTAAAGACTTGCATCATTTCCACATAACCATCTGATCCATCATTATGTGGAGAAAGAAAAGTCTCGTGAAGTTGGACTCTATATTGGTTCAGATCACGTATGTTCCAGCGTAAACGATTACCACTATTATTCACTTTACAAGATGCCAAATTTTATGTACTCTCTGGGTACCCATTGGGAGCTTACAACACATATGGAGCATGTTATGATCGCTTAGGCTTGATGGAATGACCTTCAGGAACATAACCTGACTCAGGAAATCACTATTCACAAAGATATAATCTAAGGTTGCTTGTTGCTGCCCCGTACCCCATGTGGGCTGAGAAGGAACATAGCCTGCCACTGCACCATTTAGCATCACATAACCCCTTTCCTTCACAACACAGGTCCAGATTACTTTGTCAAGAGCTAGTTCTAGATCTACATCAGGGGAAAGGTGTAGATTTAAATCGCCCAATATAAGAGTATAGGATATCCCTACATCTAAAAGCAGGGTGTCTAGAATCGAGATCAGATATTTAAAAATTAGATCCGCTTCCAAGGTCTGTTTACTCCAATAGATGTTAATAATAGCAATGCCCAACTTGCCTCTAGTCAACTTCACTACCTGAAAGCAGGGAGAAGGGGATGGACACTTTAGAGTTGCAAAACCGGATGCTTTTCTGACAGCTAATAGCAACCCACCCATTGGACGTCCAGCAGATTTCTTGGTAGCCAATGTTGTAATAATGGTATAAAATGCCCATAAAGGTACTGCCATGAGTCATGTTTCCTCGAGCGCAATGATGTCATGGCCCACCAAGCCATTATCCCCAGAATTGATGATATGTTTATGGCCTCTTGTATTCAAAGAAATCAAACTAATGATTTCATCAGATACAGAATGTTATGACCTGTCGCCATATGTCTGTATTGGCGGGATGTAGTTTAACTGGGTCTGTGTTCTCCCCAGGGACTCCTTCTGGACAGATGTATAGATTTTTATTTGGGATCTCTCAACTTGCTGCGTATGTTGTATTGCCTCTTGAACCAATATAAAACCTAGATCAAACAGTGTCATTCTAGCATGCCATGGAATATTAGCTATCAAACCAGACTTCTGGTTTATAAAACCTAGATCAAACAGTGCCATTCTAGCATGCCATAAAATATTAGCTATCGAACCTGGCTTCTGATAAGTCATCTTGGTTAACAAATTCTACTAAATCAATATATTTTTATTTTTTTATTACGGGTATATACGAGTATATAATCACCGAAGTGATTTTTACAAGAGGATGAAAAAAAAAAGACTTCAATTTACAATTTCTAAAATTTACTAAATCAATATCCGTTGGGGATAACTCCATTAACATAGGAATTTCAGCACATATGTTCAGTATACTCGCTCTATTAAGAGAATATTTTACAAAGGGCGAGTCGCGGCCTCGGAGGATTAAACAATGGTGACTTTTCAATGTATCCACCTTTTCATTATTTATGTGCTTCTGTACCTGGAGTCCCATAGATGTTGTCTGTGTTTGAATAGTCGGATTATAAGGGGCCGAGTTGACAGCTTGATAAAATCGACCAGAATGCACCATTGGTGTAGGACCCTTTAATAATGAACTCACATCAGGGAAAGTTGAGCATTGTATATTAGAGTCAGGTTGACTCCTACATTGATTTTGTGCTAGGTCTGAGTCAATTGACAACTTTATCACATCCCTCAACTCCTGCGAGGAGGGCAACACCATATAATGAATTACCGTAGGTGCCAAGGAGGTGGGGTGATGCTTTGTAAATTCTGGGTTGACATTTAATTGCTTATGATAGGGTTGTTTTGCCTACTTTGCTCCTGGACTGCCAAATTTGTTGCAGGCACATACGCATGAGTCATTTACGTCTTCAATGGGATGACAGATGTACCCTGCGCAATTACAGGCTGTACAGGAGGGAGTGTGGTTCCAGTTACCAACATGTCAAGTGTCAGTTGAGAGGAATCTTCCTTCTGTACCACAACTGATTGTTGTGCTATGTATGATTCAATGGAAGCTCTTATCTCTTCCCTAAGTTCAGAGATGTTTGAATGCATCGAATGCACTGTGCTGATTGAATAGTTACGGGTAGAGGCATTACATCAGTTGTGTCACTTGTAATGTGAGAAGAAGGCACTGAAGGCATCAACTCCTGGGGATGTTGAAAACTGTTCGTTATCACATGAGAAGGTGTAATTTTTTCAGTTAGTGCCACCAAATCATCTAAGGGTTTGTCAGCCACGGGACGCTGAATGTCATTCTTCATGACAGGATTGATGGGCCTTGGAGCCGAAACTCCTTGAAGTTTCTCCATTCTGGTGAGAACCTTAATATATTTTCTCGAATTACCCTTGGGTGGTTGACGCCTACATTTTTTGCCCAACATTGAAGATTTCCTTAAATTACCCTTGGATGTAAGTGGGGTAGCAGTTTTTAATGCAGGCTTATTAATAGCCAGTGCAAAGAGCTCAAAGACGTTAGACATTGCAGGCGCCGCCAGCTCAATAGGTGGCAATGGACAAGCAGGATTAAGCTTTTGGCATTCACCAATCATTGGCTGCTGGGCCTCAGAATTACATGGGACAGCCTTGATCCCTGACTCATGAGACACTTGGGTAGCTTGTATGGCCAAAGGCTCGTGTGTAAATTTATTGGAGTCATTATCTCAGTTGGTGCTTCCACCTACATGTACAGTTGACAGATCATTATATGGATTGTGTAGATTTTCACAATCTTCTGTTGGGTGTAGTGAAGTAATTTCACACTCAATTGGTGCCCCAGAAGCACCCAAACTCTTTACAAGCTGTTTCAGTAAAATAGTTTGCTTGCTCATTTTCCCATCCAGAATCTCATATAATGTGGCCACTGCCAATAGGGCAGTATTCATGGCACTCAAGGTGCTGTTGAGTGCAGGAGATTCAGGAAAAGAAAATTGCTTGGAATGATTCGTATGAATGAAAAATTCGGAGTCCTGCACTGCCTCTTGAAATCTGGAGCGCCTTGGAGTGGGCGCTATGAATGAGGGCGATTCATCCACAAAGTGGATATGGGTTTTATCCGGCCCCAGTTGTGATTGGGGTCTGCTTGGTCTCAGCTCAGGGTGAGTTACATTGTTGAGCGGCAAATTCTCAACCTGGGCAGATGTATTAGTGTGAGAAGGTCTTCATGTAACTGAATTAAATCCTCAGAGTTTGAACAGATATATAGCATATCATTAGCGGTGGGACTAGATTTATTAGACATGTCCGTAAAATCCATGGCACTCTCATCAACCTCACCCGCTATAGTAAGCAGGTCATGAGCCTTACAGTGCCTCGTTGAACTGCTACTGAACACCAGACTGGTTCCATAACATTAGATGGACTTCTGTGTGAACTTATATGTGAAACTCCATTAGACTTAATTCCTCAGCTAGACATGCAGATTCGAGTGCTGTGTCCGTAACTTCACCCGCCATTGCAATAACTACTGGATTGCTGTGGGAGATCAGCTGTGAATCGCTACTGTTTAGTTTAGACAAAGGCTGCAGCGTGGTCGCGGGCGCGATTTCACAGGATGGAGAAAGTGGGAGCCCGTTCAAAAACACTGCTTCGCTGGGCTGATTACTTGCATGAATAACTAAACTCGGGCCTAGTTGATCCTTTTTTTTGGCAGAAAGCTCATTAGAGTAAAAGGTACAATATCCGATGTAACGGACTTCGAGCGCTGCAGCTTATTGCTCAATTGTGAAGAGGTAGTAGAAGCAATTTTAAGCAGTGGACCTGAAACTTTGACCGCTGAAGCTTTTGGCTTATCTATCGGTGGTATCGGTGGCAGCCGCATAGGAATTACGAGCGGCATGCCTGTTTTTAATGTAAATCTTTTAGCCACCATAATAATATAAACAACAAGTAATTTGCCCAAGGGCCAATACACAGGATACAAAACCAAACAACGAGAAGTGTCAGAGCTGCCTCCGCCTCGCGCTCTCTCGCTAGACAGCGAGACAGCACTGACACTTCAGCACTACACTTCCACCAATGCGCATGCGCCAATGCGCCAGCCCGCCATCAATATAGAATGCTGGGAAGGGAGCGGGGTCACAAGCCTCTGCAACAAATGGAGAAAGGAAAAAAAGGGTCACTCTCCGCACAATAGAAATAATATAGAAACAAACGGATGGGCTATGTCCTCCAAGTCCGTCAACTTTGCAGCAGTGCTTGCACCACTCTGAAGTAGCCATTGAGTGCGTAGATGGTAGTTGGTAACAAAAGTTCCAATCTCGTAGGCCATAGGTTCACTGCAATAGACCGTGGCAAAGCAACAAGAAGCAGCGAGGGACAGCGAGACAGCACTCACACTTCAGTGTGATGTCCCACCTCTGAGCCTCGGGCTCCGCGTTAGGCCGCAGGTGGATAGGCCTCTGGTGCGCAGCGTGGGAAGGCTGGGTGCAGCTAAAGATCACACAGACCACTTCGATCGTTGCATAAACCCGGACTGGCGTGCTGACGCCAGTTCCGGTGATTCCTTTATTTCCTGTGTGCCACGTGACCTTCCCCTGGCGGGGCACGTGACACCACATTCCTCCCCAACTTGGAGGTGTTTGCACAGGTGTAAACAGGTTCAACTATATACATTATTAGCTGTCCATTGGCATACCTTGTCTCACATTACGACTGTGTACAAATGATCACTCGTCGAGTTCATCTTCTCACTGTTTCAGCTGGCCTATTCTGTCCACGACATATCCTTTCAGGCGGGATGACGGTTTGGGCCTCTCTCTCAGAAGATACCGGGTGTTCCTCTTCTCTGGGGCGTCCGTCTTGGGAGTCTCAGCTTTGCTTGGCTCTATTTGCTGGCATGGAGTGCCCGAGGTTCGGGGAGTGACTGTGCTTCGCGGGGTGGCTTGGCCGGGGGGTGAGTGCGGTACCTCTGCTTCTTCCCTCGACGGTATTGGCTGTTCTTCCCACAGTTCCGGGGGTACTTTCCTGAAATGGGACACATTCCTCGTCACTTTCTCCCCTCCTCGGGTGGCTGTGATCATGCTGTGGTTTGTGGTACTAACGGTCCATGGCTGGACTTCATAGTTGAGGGACATTTTTTTGGGCGGGGCTCGATTCTTGACGATGACGGTGTCTCCCGGTGTTAGCTCTCGGTGGCGGGCTCGTCTGGTGACGCTTTCTCGCTCATTTTGCCTCAGCCGCGTGGCGTCCATGGCGAGGATGTCTGGTTCTGGAGCTATCCACTGGGGGTGTATGGGTAGTTCTGCTTGTATGGGCACGCCCAGCATGAGGGCTGCCAGGCTGACCCCTGTAGAGGAGTGCGGGGTCTGCCGGTGTGTTCTCAGGAACCGGTACACTGTCTTTAGCCACGGGCGCCCTTGTTCTTTGGCTATTCTGATGACCTTGTTGAGTGACCCCATGAATCTTTCCGCGTCACCGTTCGCCTGGGGCCACCTTGGGCTGATCCGTTGGTGCTTGACATTCACCTCGTTGAAGTACTCGCGTAGTTCTTGACTAGTGAAGGAAGGTCCATTGTCACTTTTTACCTTCCTCGGTATTCCATGCGTGGCGAATATCTTCTCTAGTGCGAGGATTGTGCTTTCTGCGTTGGTGGATGGCACGTGCTCTACCTCCGGGCATCGGCTGAATTCGTCTATCACTACGAGAAGGTACCCTTCGCCGGCCACTGTGCAGTGGTCCATGCTGACAGCATCCCAGCGCTTCCGGCTTCTTGGGGCGCTGCTGATCGGTTCCGGGTGTTCTGGTCTTCTGGATGCTTGGCATGCCGCGCAAGACTCGACTAATTCCACTACTTTTTGCTGTATGTTCGGCATCCACATCTGGGACTTGAGATATGCAGAGGTTTTCACTATGCCTTGATGACCACTGTGCGCTAGGCGGAGAGTCCTGTCTTCTAGGGACTCAGGCAGTACGATTCTGTGTCCTTTGAGTATGATGCCTTCTGGGGCTATCGAGAGCTGCTGCCTGATCCCAAATAGCGCCCTGAGCTTGACTTGGGCCGCCGAGGTGCGCTGAGCCATCGACGCAAGATAGTTTTTCCAGTTTCCTGATCGGATGGTGGCAGTGGTGTGCTGCAGAATGGCGTCCGATGCTGTCTCACTGGCTACTTCCTGTAGGGTCAGGGCTCGTGGTCTCACGCAGGCTACTATGTGAAGATGTGCTCGTCGGTCTCCATCGCTTGGCGCCGTTCTTTGTCTGTGGTGGGTCGTGGGTGGCGGGACAGGTAGTCTGCCGGGTTGTCTGTTCCTGGGCGATAGTCAACCTCGATGTTGTACGGTTATAGCTGTAACATCCATTTCTCGATGCATGCAGGCGGGTGGGGAGAGGATCCACGGAATATCGGGATCAGGGGTTTGTGATCTGTGAGGACCTTTGCTTGTTTGCCCAACAGGTACACTTTGAAGTGATGGCACCCCCACAAGATGGCTAGTGCTTCCCTCTCAATGTGTGCGTAATTCTGTTTAGGTTTTGTGAGCGCCCGGCTGGCGGACGCGATGGGGACTACGTTTCCTTCGATGTCGGTTTGTGTTAGGACTGCCCCAAAGCCAACCGGACTGGCGTCGACCAGAAGCTCAGTCTGCTTCTCTGTATTGAAGAACGCCATGGTGGTGGACTCGGATAGGGTGTCTTTAATTTGTTGAAACGCTTGTTGGTGGGAGGTGGTCCATTCCCACTTTTGGTCCTTCTTCGTTAGCTCCCTGAGTGGGCTCGCCGTGCTGGCGAGATCAGGGATGAAGCATGCGCAATACGTCGCCATTCCCATGAAGCTTCTCACTTCGGAGGCTGACTGGGGTGCTTTGGAGTCTTTTATGTCTCGTACTTTGGACGGGTCGGGGGATACGCCTTTGGCGCTGAAAATGTATCCGAAGAAACATATTTCATCCTTGTTGAATTCGCATTTCTCGGCGTTGAGTGTTAGTCCTGCTTCTTCGAGTCTTGTCAGGACTGCTGCTAGTCGTTTGTGGTGGTCTTTCTTGTTTGAAGTGTATACGAGAATATCGTCACTGATATTGGTGGTGCCTTCCAATCCCGTGATGACTTTGCGGATTTCGTGCTGGAACACTTCCGCGGCTGATGATATTCCGAAATTGAGTCGTTTATACCTCATCAGGCCGAGGTGAGAGGAGAATGTAGTGATGTATCTCGACTCTTTGGACAGTCTCAGTTGGTGATAGCCTGATCTGAGGTCAAGTTTACTGAAGACCGTTGCCCCTGTGAGGTCTACAATGAGCTTGTCTATCGTAGGTGTTACGTGACGTTCTCTCCCGATGGCGGCGTTGGGAAGCCTCATGTCAATGCAGATTCGTACTGCGTCTGGTTGTTTGGGCTTTTGAGCAACTACCATGGGTGAGACCCACGGGGTGGGCCCTGACGTCTTTTCTATGATCCCTGCTTTCTCTAGTTTGGTTAACTCTTTTTCCACCGCTCCCCTTAGGTGGAACGGGATCCTTCGATGCCTAACTGCTTTGGGTTCAATTGTTGGGTCTATGTGGAGCTTGATGGTTCTTCCTTTCAGGCACCCAATACCTTGGAACAGCTTCTTGTGTCGTTTTAGCAGGCTATCGAGCTCATCCTGTTGAAGGTTGAATGCGAAATGGATCAGCTCCAGCTTCTCTGCGGTTCGGCAGCTCAATAGCGTCTCGCATCCGGCGTCTACCACGTAGATGCGAGCTCTGTGATTGGCGTTTTTGTATGTGAAGTCTGATTTGAACGACCCTTGTACAGGCAAAGGCTTCTTGCTTCCATAGGCGTAGAGTCGGACCTTCTTCTCATGAAGAGTGGGCTTCGGGTGGAGTTTGCAGTACGCTGTCACCGGCATGACGTTTACTGTTGCACCGGTATCGATGACGACTTTCAACAGAGCTCGGTTTGACAGGACGGTGCATGACGGTCTCTTTTTCTGTCGCGATCGGTGCGGCTCGACGGCCGAGATCAAGTGTACTCGGTGTGTCCGTTTACTCCCCTTTTTCCGCCTGTTTTCGTTTCTCGTTTCTGGGGACGAGCTGTTGTTGCTGTCGTCGCTGCTGCTCGTCTCCGGAGACCTTTGGGAGTCGTCCACGGCTCTTGCTTTTCCTCTTCGCTCTTGTTGGCGGGATTCTCTGGGTGCAAACTTTTTCTTGCGATCTTGTGCAGGCTGCTGTGCTTCGTCATTTCTGTTTGGCGGGTTCAGACATACTGCGGCATAGTGGTTGAGGCGGTTGCATTTCCTGCACGTGGACCCCCATGCCGGGCAAGATTCACCTTTGTGCCATGGGCCTCCGCACCATTTTCAGTTCTTGTCTTGTCGCTGCGCTGTGCTGGACCTTCGGCCTTGTTTCGTGCGACTGCTCTGGTGTTTAGAGATGGCAGCGATATCCTCGGAGGGTCTAGGGTTGTCTAGCGGCAGTCTCTGGATCACAGCCTCTATGGTCGGTACCTGATCTTCAGTTTGTTCACGGAGGCGCGCCATTTCCAGGATGCGAGAGAGTCTTATGTTCCTCTCGGACAGGATGGCTCTTCTCAGTTTTTCTGAGGATATCCCATTGATGATTTGGAGACAGATGGCAAATTCTTCGTCTGGGAACTCGCAACCTACCGCCATTTCTCGAAGGCGAGCATTGAATTTGTCGACGGTCTCTTTCTCGCGTTGTCGTGCCATACAAAAGTGGAATCGTTCGTAATCCGGGTTGAGGTCGGGCTTGAACATGTTCGTGAGCGCCGCTTTGGCTGCGTCGTAGTCATCGTTGTTGCCACGATTTGGGGTTGCGTTAAACCGGCGCAGGGTGGCTGCTCCAATGTTGAGGAGTAGGAACGTGCGCTTCTTCCTCGCTATGGCAATGTCTCTTGCATCTAGATGCATTTCAAATTGCTGTAGCCAGATTTCCCACCTAATAGCTGCCCCGGTGGTAAAAGGATCAAACGGTGGCATGAAGGTCGTCTGCGCTGGATCCGGAGGGTCCAGGGTGAGGCTTCCCCTGGATGATGGGCCGGTGCTGGCTCTCGTGGGGCTGGTATTCGGGCTGGACATGTTATCGAAAATTCGCGGCCTTGCTGGTTATGTCGTAGTTAGAAAGATTCTCCGACGTGCCTGGTGCTTGCGTTGTTGACCAATATCTTTTTCCCGTGTCGGGGTGGTGTGATGGGGATGTTGCGTCGGGAAGAGCTTGTTGCTCGTCGGCCTTGTGCAGGGTAGTTGGTCACCCGCGGTAGCAGGCGGAGGGATGATGCGCGGTTCTGCGTCGCGGTGGCACGTGGAGGGAAAAAAAAAGATCGGCTGTGTGTTGCAGAGACGCGGGTTCTTTCCGCTTCGTCGCCAGTGTGATGTCCCACCTCTGAGCCTCGGGCTCCGCGTTAGGCCGCGGGTGGATAGGCCTCTGGTGCGCAGCGCGGGAAGGCTGGGCGCAGCTAAAGATCACACAGACCACTTCGATCGTTGCATAAACCCGGACTGGCGTGCTGACGCCAGTTCCGGTGATTCCTTTATTTCCTGTGTGCCACGTGACCTTCCCCTGGCGGGGCACGTGACACCACATTCAGCACTACACTTCCACCAATGCGCAATGTTATATCTATATTACGTGGATTATTCATCCACATTTGGATGAGTAGATAGATCATGGTTATGGACAAAATTAAGGAACTGGGGAATGTGCCCATTACTACTGCACTTTTTATTGGCATTGGGACCACAGTGACAATCCGATCGGACAGAGCGGAGTCAAACTATGGTCATAAAGACAAACATTGGCCTCAGACAAGGCTGCCTATTAGCACCAGTACTGTTCAATTTATATCTATCAGATATGGCTAACACCCTTAATAAAATGCTAGGAAGGGAAGAAATTAAATGGCTTACCTATGCAGATGACACTGTGATCCTGGACAGTGCTCTGATAGGTTTGCAAAGATCAATTAAAGCATTGCATACTTACGCCACAGAAAATAATAGGGAGATACACTTGACGAAAACAAAGGTGATGGTAATTGGAGCTCTGAGGAAGCAAACCAAAGTGTGAGTGGGAACTTAACAGGACATCACTTGAGGTTGCTCTATCATATGTATACCTAGGCTTGAGCATTTTTGCAAACCCCACTATTAAACAATACGAAGAAGCATGCATGAAAAAGATACCAAGGAAAGGGAACATTGATATGATATGATATGATGAAGCATTTATAACGCACCTATACACAAGTGTTTCAAGGCGCGATGAGGCATGGGAGGGGAAACAAAGGGAGGACGGGCAGCAATCCTACTAGGCCAGGCGTCATTCAGATCTCGAAAGTGCGTGGGAAGGGGGCAGGGACAGTGCAGTACATGGGAATAGATAATAACAGTAAGTAAGGCCAACATGTAGCAAGTGCATGGGTAAGTGCAGACTTCAGTTGTCAAGGGCTAGTAGGGGACTAATGGGGTACAGAAACAGTCCCCAAGTGTGGAGGTTGCCAGGTTGCTGGTGGGGGAGGGACCTGGGCCCGAGATCGGAGGGTGTCCAGGTAGCCAGTGCAGTTCCAGTTACAGCCAGGAGGTCAGCAGAGGAGAGGAGGAGAAAAAGCAGAAGCATAGAGAAATGTTTTGAGGTGTTTCTGGTACCGGAGATGGTTCTCCTCAAGTTTGAGGGAGGCAGGGAGGCTGTTTCAGAGGGAGGCACCAGCCGAAGAAAGAGATCTACCACCAACTCGTTGCTTGGAGAAGCGACTGACCCTGAGGGAGTTGGAGACGGATGAGTGAAGAGCTCGAGAAGGAAGATATTTAGAAAGAGAGAGTTGAAGGTATTGAGGCCCCATGCCTCAGAAGGCCTTGTGGATGATGCAGAGAGTTTTGAATTTAATCCTCACAGCACTTGGAGCCAGTGCAGAGATTTCAGTCCTGGAGAGATTCGATTCCTAGGCTTGAGGCCAAGGACAAGTCTTGCAGTCCTGTTCTGGATAAGTTGCAGAGGGTGGAGAGTAGAAGCAGGCAGATTTAGAAAGAGGCTGTTGTAACAGTCCAGCCTAGAGAGAAACAGAGCTCTGGATACAGTGAGCGTCTGGGAGAAGGAGAGGAAAGGAAGAATACCTCTGAGGAGGTGCAGCTGGTATTGTGACTTCGTAGACATGTCAGAGATGCGAGGTGAGAAGGAGAGTGTAGAGTCGAAGATGACCCCAAGGTTTTTAGCCTTGCATGTGGGAGCAGGAAGAGGGTCAAGAGAGGCCGGCCAGAGAGCTACAGGAAAGGAGGGAGAACGGGTGTGCCGATGAGGAGAATCTCAGTCTTAATGGCAATAAGGCAGAGCTTATTGGCGGCACACCACTCCTGGATAGCAGACAGACAGCCAGGGATGAGGGAAGGAGAAAAGGAGAAAAGGAGGCCGATGGTAGCCTGAAAATGAGTTGGGTATCATCTGCATACCAGTGAAAGTTGGGGCAAAGTGCTGCGATGCGGTCGGCAAGGAGTGCCAGGTATTGGTTGAAGAGCCAGGGAGAGAGGTTAGATCCATGGGGGAAACCACAGGTAGAGAAAAAGATAGCAGAGAGGAAGGTCCCAAGTTGGACCTGGGAGGGTCGGTCAGAGAGGAAAGAAGTCAGCCATGCCAGAGCCTGACCAGTGATACACAGGTTATCACAGAGACGGTTGAGCAGGATGGCATGGCTGACAGTGTCAAAGGCAGATGAGAGAGCAAGAAGGATGAGGACGCAAGGGGTGTAAGAGTCAAGGTTGGAGTGCATGTCTTCATGGATGTTCAGGAGAGCAGTTTCTGTGCTTCTGGCAGCTCTGAAGCCAGACTGGTGGTCAAGAGATTCAGTGTGGAGATTAAGCTCGGAGATGGCCAGTTTCTCCAGGAGGTTGCCCAGGAAGGGAGTGATGGAGATTGGGGGATAGTAAGCCGGGCAGGAGGGGTCGGCAGAGGGTTCCTTAAGAAGAGGGAGCACAAGGGAGTGCTTCAGGGGGCATGGGAAGACTCCAGTGGTGAAGGAGTGATTGCAGAAATCAGCCAGGGCAGGAGCCAGGGAGTTGATGTGGTCCTTGATAGTTTTGGAGGAACAGGGGTGAACCTGTTGCGACGAGACTTTCATAGATCGGACTTCTCTAGAAACCTTGTCTGCGGAGAACAGGTGAAAGGCAGAGAAGGATGGAGGAGAGGTAGCTGCAGAAGGGCCAGAGGAAGAGCAGGGAGTAGGGGGAGGAGGGATTAGGAGGAGAGTGAGGACAGGATGTCCTGAGTTTTAGAGCTAAAGTGAGAAGCCAGTGCCGTGCAGAGGGTCTGGGATGGGACAGGAGAGGCAGAGACTGCGGCAGGATTGGCCAGTTACTTGCAGATTTTAAAGAGTTTAGCCGAGTTGTTTGATGCCGCAGAGACGTGGGCTTGGATATGAGCTCTCTTCTTGGTTAGGACGGAGTCCCGGTATTGTCTTTGGAGGAGGCGGCAGGCCAGTTTGTCAGAGGATGTACATGAAGCACGCCATTTCCTCTCAGCCACCCTGCACTTGCGTTTTAGGGTGACGAAGGCTGAGTCGTACCAGGAGTTGCACTTGGCTTTGGGTTTCAGGCCGATTCTCATGACAGGGGCAAGGCTATCAAGAGTATCAGATATAGCAGAGTGGAGCGTGGAGATGGCTGTGTCAGCGTGAGAGTCAGCCAAAGGGGGAGGGAGGGTGAGAAGGTGGCGGAGAAAGCCTCAGCTGACACGCGCTTCATGGGTCGGATGAACGAGAAGGTGGGTGGCAGTGATGGAAGTGGCTTGGCCTGAGGGGTAGAGAGGGTGAGGAGGGAGGAGAGGAGAAAGTTATCACTCCAGGAGAGAGGAGTGGAGAGAAGGACAGAAAGGGGGAGGTCTGAGGAGATCAGAACATCCAGAGTGTGCCCTGCAGAGGGAGTAAGGCCAGAAGGGAGAATAGTGAGTTAGAGAGAGACGCAGAGGTCGCGAAAGAGTCCAGAGGGAGGACAGGCGGCATCCAGGTGGATGTTGAAGTCTCCAAGAAGGAGGAGTTTAGTGGTTGAGGCCAGGAGTGAGGAGGAGAGGTCTGCCCACTCAGAGAGGAAGCAGGAGATCTGACCAGGTGGCCGATAGATAGTAGCCACAGTAAGGCAATGGCGAGGGGAGAGAGAGAGCCTGCAGGTGAGGCATTCAAAAGGGAGTAGGCCTGTGTAGGAGAGACAGAGGCAGGAATCCACTCGGGGAAGATCAGGGCTACACCCCCACCAGAGCGGTTTGACCTGGGCGCGAAGAGGATCTTGTAGCCGTCAGGTAGGAGTGTGTCAAAGCTAGTGACAGAGCTGGCCGTGAACCATGTCTCGGTGAGACCGAGGACATTGAGGTCAAGTTCTTCCAGAAGGCGGCAGATATCAGAGGAGTGTTTGACAGCAGAGAGAGAGTTTAGAGTGGCAATATGGAGAAGATTACCATCCTTGAAGGACTTCCAGGGAGAGGTACAGATCAGAGGTACCCCCTTCGAAGGTGTAGCAGGAGCCTGAGAGGGAGCAGAGAGGGAAGGAGAAGGTAAGGTAGCCATGGAGGAGGCAGAAGGGGGAGGCAAGGTAATCACTGCAAGGGGAGAGGGGACAGCAGGAGAAAAGAGGAAGTTGATGAGGCATGGGAAGCATCTATCAAAGAGGTGAAGGTTGGCCTGAGGGCCTTGGACCAAGACTGTCCCATTAGAGTAAACATTAATGGTGACCTTAGAGCAATGGAAGGAGGACAGGAGGGCGTCCCAGTGGGTGCCACCATTAATGGGAGAGGAGGAGAAAGGAGAGAGCACAGAGACCATATGAAGGGTCCATAGGTCTGGCGAAGGAACGACAAAGAGGATGTCGGTGAGAGTTTCCTTGGAGGAGGTACTGATGTAGGTGTCAGCGATAGGGAGGTCTGGGTTGGAGACCATGATGTCCTTTTTAAACTTCTTCCTACCAGATTTAGTGAGGAGAGCAAGATAGTCAATAGAGAAGAAGTTTGAAAATATGGGAGAGACATAGAGCACCATAGAGTAGGTGGGGGAGGAGGGGGTGGTAGAGGGGAGAGGGGGAGACACTAGAGAAGGACTCTAGAGTAGGCAGACAAGACAGCGAGAGACAAGCAAGTTGAGCAATTGGACAAGACAATCACACACAGGATTAAAGAGCTCACAAAGTGCACATTTTTAAGACAGGAGAGAAGAAACACCTAAGTTTGAGAAACCTGAATGGAGGGAGAAAAGGTGTAGTTTTCACAGTGCAATTTTTTAAATAATGCTACAGTGCATATTAAAATGACACAGGGAAAAACACACCTAAGTTTGAGAATCCTGAATGGAGGGAGAAAAGGTGTAGTTTCCACAGTGCAATTTTTTTTAAATACTGATACAGTACATATTATAACGACACAGGGAAAAACACACCTAAATTTGAGAATCCTGAATGGAGGGAGAAAAGGCCTATTTTTCACAGTGCCATTTTTAAAAAAAATACTGATACAGTGCATATTATAACGACACAGGGAAGAACACACATAAGTTTGAGAATCCTGAATGGAGGGAGAAAAGGCCCAGTTTTCACAATGCAATTTTTAAATACTGATACAGTGCATATTATAACGAAACCCGAATTTTAGAGTCTGAAGGTGGAAGGGGGGTAGGCAGGGAAAGCCTGTGGGACTATCCTGGAAGAATGACTGGCAAGTGGCATCCCCTGCGGACACCTGCAGACACACCAGGAGCCGCTACAGTGGGAGCTGCCCTTTGCCCTAGGGGCCCTTAGCCGAGGGGCTGATGGACAGAAGGCTGCCCAAGGGAAGGACACTAAGTGGGAGGGGGAGCCAATCAGGGGGGGGTGGGCGTGCAGGCAAGGAGGGTGGCAGGAGGAGCAAACAAGGGAAAGAAACACAACAGAGGTTAACAAAGAGCCGGGATGCAGGGGGCACCAGAAAAAACAATAATAATTGCGCCCACAAGAAGGAGGCCCAGGAGGGTCTTACCAGAGGAGTGGCAGCCCCAGCACCCACTCAAGCCGAGCTAAACTGTTTCCTGCTAATAGGGGTGGTCACTCGCTAGAGGGCTATTTACAGATATACAGAATGGGCATCTTTCCAAGTATTTTATATGAGATGGTGGTGCTCAGTGAGGATCATACTCTGTTGTTTAATAGACTAGAGGGAAAGCAAAGGCAGCCGATTGTGAGACTGCCTAGGTCGGTACCCATAGAGGCCATTAGATGTGAGTTTGGACTTACATCATTAAGAGTCCTTTGGCAGGTGCAACGGTGCAAACTATATATATTAAACTTAAAATGCAGAACTCAACAGAGGATACGATAATGGGTTTGATAGAGAAAGACAAGAAAATAAGAAAAAACACCCCATTCATGAAAAACATAATTATAGCATCAGAAAAACTGCTCTGCGTGGAACTTCCATATGAGAACCCGGAGTTGCTGGGCACATTTTACATTAAACTGAGAACAAAAGCCCAAAACTGTGACATATCATTGAGAGTGGACTCACTGAGCACTACAAGTGACACAGAGAGTATGTTAGCCAGGGGTTTAGCACAGAGAGTGCGTGTGATTATCTCCTGGAACATAGCAGTTATTTGTATTTGTATTTATTGTGTTTATATGACCTTAAGCACTTTATAATAACGCTCCATTTAAACATAACACCCTTTTTACGACTATATTAGAGCCTATAAAGGTATCTCTGTTGAAGAGAGAAAATGCTGATTCTGTAAAATTAGCTTGGCAACCACTAGATATATACTGATAGGTTGCCCCAAGTTGAAACAATTTCATATAAATGGCTACTCAACTCTGGAAGAGACCTAACATCTATCTCCCAAGACCAATGTTGAGCTGTGATATACTCTGCCAGTTCTCTAGTGATAATAGGGGGAGCCTATTATGTTTTGAAAACAGTGACTATGCTGTTATAACTGATACCTATATACAGGTCAATTGCATAGATGAATACTAACTCAACATATCTACCTCACATTGCTATGATGAGCTGATGGATATAGCATGTTGTAAAGACCTTTTTAACAAAAGTGAACTTAACAGTTTTTGGAATCTAAAACAAATTTAGGATTACTTTTACGGATTTTTATTTAAACAAAAAATGTTCTGCATTGTAAATGTGTTCTTTGAACTCATTTTTACTTTTGTAATGAATGTAATGTTATATAATGAATGTTTTTAATGTAATTATATGGTGTTCGTGCGAAAGGTTTTTCTTTCTAATAACCAAATCACATAAATAAAAAATAAAAAACAGTGGTGTGGTAGAATGGCGGTAAAGAAGTGGCAATTCCAACACCACCATTTTACTGTCACATTATCCACTCTCGCATTATGAGTTTTGGCTGTAAAGAGGAGGGTGTACCTCCAACAAAAAGCTGGAGGTTCTTCATCCACTTTCGCTCTTAAAATCATCAGTTACTGCAAGGGAATTACCCCCAGTGGTAAGTCTGAAGAATTCACTGTGGAGCAATATGGGCTCCGAAAATGGGGCCCAGCACCACTGTGCCACCTCTTGTATTTCGACAGCAGTGGTAGTTATGGGTATTGATTTTTGAGGTAATCTATAGATTTACCAACAAACTTTAAATAACCTGCAATGAGGCTAATTGGGCTGCAGCATGCAGGGACCCGAAAGGGTTAAATGAAGCATTGGAGAAAAACATTAAACTGTGGTGATTCATTAAGTGAGGAAGGTACCTGCTCCGATGAAGGAAGGTCTATAAAGTAAAGTGAAGGAACTGATCGTCTTGGGATTTAGTTGGTAAAATCCTTTACTTGGTTCTATGGCTGTGTTTTTTCAAGAAGGTTGATTTCAGTTTTTTAAAACATAGCCAACTGTTCCCCACTATTTGGTCAATTCTCGAGAGTGAGCACCAGTTTCCCGAACAACAATTAAACGTCTTTTAGTCAATACGTTTATTCAGAAAACAAATATTCCATAAACAGCAAATACAAGATAAAATGCAATAATACAAAAATGCATAACACAGAAATAAAAACACATTACATAGAATAAACAAAGTTTAAATAAGTGTGTGTGTGTGTATACCAGTTGAAATCCTCCAAAGGGTATGAGAATAGACATTAGCTTATCAATGTTCCGTCAAGTTTTGAGAAATTATTTTAGTTCTCCGGTGCCAGACCTTTCTCAAATAGTCCACCGAGCCCCAGGCATGGGCAACGTGGCAGCTGAGAGTAGATAACACAGGGCCGGCCTAGCCTGAGATATTCCAACAGACCTCAGTAAGGGCACAAGTGTTTTCCTCCTTAAATCCGCGTATGTTGGGCAAAACAGCACAAAATGCAAAAGGTCCTCCACAGGGCACCGACAGCAAGGACAAGCCAGAGATTGTACATTGTGAGACCAATTTTTAGTTCGGGCCCCAAGCCGTAGACAATCAAATCGCGCTCTTGTGAGTGCCCAACGGCCATAGTGTCTATCACTATGTAACAAATACGGCTGAATAGTGTCTGCAATGGTTAAAACAACATGCCTTCTGTTTGCAGCAGTGCCTAAAACAGAGGACTCTCTGTTTGACACAAGGATGGGTTTAAACAGTTGCTTATGGGCCCTTACAACACACAGGGTCAAAAAAGCTAATGACCGATGAGGCTAGCACAGTTTAGCAGACGGACACATTTCTCAATGTAAATGAGCCACATTTGATTTTTGCAGCCGTACTTCTCACCAATGCTGTTATAATTTTATGTGAAAGAATGGCTTTCTGGTTTGACCATATTGCCAGCCAGTGAGTAATCACTCGTCAGCAATATTAATTAAATGTCTTAATATTCCAAGTTCAGCTCTAAGCTTCTTTAGGAATCTACCTTTTACAGAGTTCTCAAGCTTCGTGTGGCCATGGTTGAGGAAGCTATCCAGTCCTGATTTTGCTTGGAATTCAAATGGAAACAAAAAAACTACAAGCCACAGAATGCAAAAGGGGAACAATGGACTGGGTGGCTTTCTCAGCATGGCAATGGGAAACTTGAGAGGTCTGCTTTTATAATGAATGGACATTATTTATTTATTTATTTATTTATTTATGTATTTATTACAACACTATTTTATAGACATCAAAGGCTTTACATATAACACACAACAATACAACCAAATTACTAGCAAACAGAATAAAATCATCAGCATAAATCAAATCCATCATTGTTAAAATATTCTAAAATAAAAGAATGCCAGCAAACAATTGTTTAAGATCAGTTCAAATGAGCTTATATAATTTCATCATGTGATACATTTAATTCATATCATTACCCTTTAAAAGTAATTTCCATATTGCATTCTTGTTATCAAGATTACTGGCGTTATCATACACTTTCAAATATTTGACTGTTAAAGGGTTCAGACTCTCGCATTGACAGACAATGTGTTCAGCTGATTCCATATATGTTATCCCACATAGTCTGCACAGTCTAGTTTCTCTTGGAAAATTTACACCTACTTTCTATAATGTATCATACATATTAAATTTAAATAGTAAGTAACACCTAATTATCTTTCTGTCTGGAAAGGCAGCCTAGTATTTTGGTCTTTTAAGAGCATACAGCCAGTATTATAAGAACATACCACTGTTAACTTTAGTTGCAAGCTCAATCATGTCGCTTTGCCTACGCCATAAATCGTCTTTTTCAATAAGTATTTGATCTTTACTTCTGACAGTGCAAGCCAGTCATACGCATTGTCATTAGACCATTTGAAATAGACAGATCGCATAGAATTGATAGTACATAGATCACAGACATTATCAACATTATTAAAACATTCCACGAGCTCCACTAGAAAAGTATCATTATTCAGCGCACTTAATTTAACAAACCACATAGCGGTCTTGTACTCTAAGATATCACTTATCTACATCACATTACATTTCAGTAAAATATATTCAATTGAGAGTGCGTTAGGCATTCTAAATACAATCTTTAAAATCTTTGCTTGAAATCTATTCGGCTAATTTTTATACTTTTTCCCCCCATATTTTGCCACTGTAAACCAAGCAAGGTACAACCTTAGATGAGTACGATCATAAAATGGTGCTAACAGAACAACCTCCTTGAGACCCTATAAAATGGCTTGCCATTGTGATCGTCACACGTTTAGATTTAATTTCACACCACTGTTGTTTCCACTTCAGATTTTTATCAAATAGCACTCATAGATATCAATAAAAATAAACCACGTCCGCCTGCTGCTTATCAATCGACCACCCTATGTTTTTAATACTTTGGTGTTTTGTTTTTCCTAAAAGCCTTTATTTTGGGTTTTCCAGTGTTGATTTTTAATCCATTCTTTGTTGCAAACCTTTCCAGGGTGTTTAGCTTAGTCTGCAGACCTTTAGGAGTATAATCTACTACTGCGAGGTCATCTGCATAGCCTAGCCAACCTATTTTAGTACGCCCTATTTTGATGTCATTAGATGGTACAACTTCTAGTTCCAGAGGAAAATCCTCCAAGTACAAATTAAAACGTGTAGTGGCTAATATACAGCTCTGTTTTACCCCTTGCGAGGTTGAGATAAATTCAGATAGTTTACCCTCGCCATCCAATCAGAGTCTAACAGATTTGTCTTTTTATAGTAGCTGAATCATATATAGCAACCCAACAGGTATCCCCCATTGTTTCAATTTCTTCCAAAGTTTTTCTCTCAAGATGTTATCAAAGGCAGAGCTAAAGTCGATGAACACTGGCAAATGACGTCGATTCCATGAACATTCAAATATATCAACTAAAATTAGTGATGTTATGTGTGGTGGATAATTTCACACAAAAGCCAGATTGATTTGGCGGAAGAATATGATTGTCTGCTACCTACTGTTTCAGTTCTTTTAGAAGGTTGGTGGGGATGTCTAACATCGCCAACATCTGATATTTAACCGGATCTTCCCAACTTCCTTTTTTGTAAATGGGTAGTTTCACACTTTCACTCCATGTTTGAGGTATCAGTCCATGTTTACCTATCCATTGAAACACTAACTTTAAACCCCTTAAGTGCCAGGCTATTATGGAAGTCTATGCAAAAAGGACAAGCATACTCGTCCTTGGCACTTGCGTGTGCACATTTCTCAGAGGACAGTTTCACAAGTGCATTGCAAGTGTCATCCGGGCCTGTAGCTCGGGAGGTTGGTAAAGTTTAGATCAATTTTATAAGATTGTCAACCGTGTAACTGCCCCTCAGCGCTGCTACATTGTCTAAGGCTACTCTATTGCTTATATTTTGAGCTCCTAGAGTCTTAGTTACATGGGTAATCCAATCTTGTTCGAGCACACTATTTATTGGTATAAATTTCTTTTTTTGTGCTATTTACCACTGCCCAAAAGCCTTTGCTATTATTATTCCTGGCAAAGGAGGCTACTGTATGCCATATGTCATTTGCTTTGTGTGCATGACGATGGCCCACCCACTGTTGGTGCTTTTTGTTTGCCTCTTTGGTTTTCTGTGTGGCATCGGTACAGCCAGCACACTTCAACTCTCCAAGAGATCTTCTGAGATTTCTTTTGGCCTCATGAATTGCACTGTCCAAATGTTTCTCCTTTGGGTGACTGGCATTCCATCCCTCGCTAGTGCGCATATCATTTTTTATTTAGGTGTCAACCACACGTTTTTGTGTGGTTGAAACCTTTATGGCACTCAGCACCTGTTCGAACTCATGTATCATTAATGCTTCACTATTATCTAGTTGCCCAGACATCCTCTCTGTAAAGCTAGTGAGTTCTCGTTTTGCCACGCTTCTGGCCTTATCTAATTTGTTGGCATTCCAGATTATTCTATTACCTCCATTATTGATGGTAATATTTCCATTGAATTGATAGTTCATTTTCGCTTTGGCTATGGTGAGCAAGAGGAAGAGAGGAACGTTATCACTTTCCGCGCGACATCCTACTGCCATGTCTAGCACCAATTCATTGGCACTATCATTAATGACCATATAATCAATTGTTGACAAGTTTTGCCCACTTGCACACATTGCGCTTCTATTACAATCACTTGCAGAGTGTTAGGCAGAATCATATGCAGTACCCTTTGGGAACACTACACACAATTACGACTACAAGTGACAGTACAATTTCACCTTTTGTACAAGCTTGTACTACACAGTAATGTGGTAGCAGTTGCTGAGCAGCCAGACTTATCTCAAGAGTAAAGTGAGCAGTACAACAGGTTACACAAAGGACCAGCAAATACAGTGATTCAGACAAACACTTACCCAAGGTTTCTTGGTAAAAGAATATACATTTATTTACACAGTCATTTGGAACACATTCCAATAGGAAGAGCAGCTCAATATCACAATCTAATATACTACAATACACAACCAATCAGTTTCTGAACAAGTTCAGCTCCCCTGAAGTGGGAGCAAAATGGCACTTCAGTTAATTTAAAAAGGGGTAAAAAGACAAGGTTATAAAAATCAACAGCACAAATACTTTCATAAGCAGGGCAAAGGGTTTCAGTTCACTATAACCAGTATTTCAATTCAATAGTCCTGGGCCAAAGTCAATGGTTCAGAGTCTTGTATAGAATAGCACAGTTCTGGTAGTAAACGGTTAAGTCTTTGGCACGGATCTTAGAAGAATTTGGTCATAAGAAAAATTAGATGTTGGTTTAGGGAAGGACAAGCCTTCAAAGTCGGGAAAGTTTTACAAACTTTCCCTGCGGCCGAGCAGAGTTTTGCACCGCACTTGCACAGTACCTTGTAAGTGAAGAAAAGCTGTAGCTGAGGCAGTTGTTCCTGGCAGTTCCTGCAGATCTCGCTGTTCCTGAGCTTCAGTCATGGGGACAAGAAGGAGGATGTTGGGAGGTTCCTGCACTGCCCAGGGAAGAGGCCACAAGCTTGGCAAAATGTCAGTTTATGGTGTGAGTGCCTTAAAGACCATGAACTGGTATCCTTCCCACTGACTATCCGGTTTTCAACAGCACTCTGGAGAAAATTCGACCAGTATGGGGATGGTGTCCAGTCAGTTTACGAGTTGGTTGTTCCCACCAAACTCAAGGGAAGAAGTTAACCTTGAAGGGCTTCTCTGTCCATGGAGTTTCAGGCAATTCAGACCTGCAGCAGGGCTTCACCGGTGGACCAGGAGTTGCAGTAGTCGTCTTCCTTCAGTTTGTCTTTGGTTCTTTCGTTCCAGTGGTTGACTCTGCTGTCCAAGTCCCAGAGACCTGCTTTTAAACAGTTTTCCCCCATTCATTCCAGCCTGGCTATCACTCAAACAGCAGAGTGGCTGGCCTAGCCGGACAGCCAGCCGGCCAATCGTGCCAGAGTGCATTCAGGTCTCCTAGGAGATTAAGCACAGGGAGTTTTCGGCACCTCCCTCACATCCTGTCCACCACAGACACTCAGGTGCCAGTAGAGGGCCTCAGCACTGAAGCCCGCCAAAGGCCAACAAACAAAGGGACCAAACCTGGTTTGGCACGCAGAGTCAAACACAAGACGGATCTTTCCAAAAAGAAATGGTGAAAAAATTTGACCAGAGTCTGTTTTTACAGATAGGTCTTGGACGCCATATTGGAAAACATGGCTGCCCAATTTTTAGCTACCGGTGTTTGCGGCAGGGAAAAATCATGGTAGTTTGTTTTAAACCACTGCCACCAGCCATTTCAAGTAGGAAAGTGTAACATTTGACTGTTACATGTTTGTTTAGATTCAGGGGAAGCTAGGCAACCCCTCCAGCACTCTATAGGAAGATAGTGTGTGCTGGGTCTGTAAATTTAAAAAGACTAGTAAAGTCAATTTAACTTTACATGCTCTGGGAGACAGTAGTCAGTCCCAGAAAAGGTATTTAAACCTTGGGGAGCCTGAAAGTCACCCCTGTGCCACTGCACTGAGGGCGCTGTGGGACACACAGAAAAAGATGATGCCTATGGAGTTGTTTTAAAACTCCATATCCAAAGGACACAAAAGTAAAACACACATCAAAATACACAAAAGAGTGGGGGAAAAGGGCTCACACTCTTCCCAGGTAAAAAATCAAATCCTAGAAATCCAGCAAAGTTGTTGGGGCTCTCAAAAGTTAAGGGAAATTAGCACATTCCTGAGAATTCTCCCGAACACTTGTCCCCCCCAGACTAAGGGACAGGAGGATTTAATCCACTCCTGGATTAATCTCCTTACTCCATTTGGTCAGACATCCTGGAGAGACCATCAGCATTTTGGTGGTGACACCCAGACCTGTGTTCAATGAAAAATCAAACCTTTGCAGGCTGATTGACCATCTCAGTAGTTTAGGGTTTTCCCCTTTTCATTTGCATCAACCATCTCAAGGATTGGGGGTCAGTCTGAATCACAAAAGTAGATCCATACAAGTATGGTCTAAACTTCTTCAGTGACCACACAATAGCAAAGCACTCACGTTCAAAGGTTGCCCATCTTGTCTCAGGTTCCTTCAGCTTCCTTCTGATGAAGTAAATGGGGTGTCCCCTACCTTTCTCATCCAGCTGGCTCAGAACTGCACCTATACCTGTATTTGAAGCATCTGTCTGCACAATGAAGGTTTGGTTATAGTCAGGAGCTCTTAGGACTGGAGCTTGACAAAGGGCTTTCTTTAGGCCTTCAAATGCTTGAGTGCACTCCTCATTCCACCTGACCTTCTTAGGAAATGTCGGTGAGGAGACTACATTTGAGGGAGAAGCTATGGACCCATAGTTCTCTATGAAGTTCCTGTAGTAACCAGTGAGGCCTAGGAAGGCTCTCACCTGGGTTTGAGTAGTAGGGGTGGCCCAGTTTTGTACAACTTGTAATTTGCTAGGCAATGGCCTGATTTCACCCCCTCCTACCTCATGTTCAAGGTAGACCACTTTGTTCTGACCAATTTGACACTTACTTGCCTTTATGGTCAGATGGGCCTGCTCAAGAGCCTGCAAAACATATCCAAAGTGGTCAACATGTTCTTTCCAGGTAGGGCTGAACACCGCACTGTCATACAAGTATGCCATGCAGAAGTCCTCCACCCCATTCAGAACTTGATTAACCATCCTTTGGAATGTAGCAGGTGCATTCTTTAGTCTAAAATGCATTACCTTAAACTGGTAGAGGCCTGCTGGGGTTGAGAATGCAGTTGTCTCCTTGGCATGGTCTGTCAGTGCTATTTGCCAATAGCCTGAAGTGAGATCAAATGTACTGAGGTACTTGGCTGAACCAAGTTCGTCCACCAGTTCATCTGTCCTTGGTAAATGGTGGCCATCAGTCTTTGTGTCTGCATTAAGAGCTCTATAGTACACACAGAATCTCAACTCCTTGGATCCTGCCTTTGACACTAGTACAACTGGACTAGACCATGGACTTGTAGATGGATCTACCACCCCGAGATCAAGCATCTTGTTGTCCCCCTCCTTTATGTGGGTTCTTACATGGTCTGACATCCTGTAACCTCTTCTTTTAACAGGGAAACAGTGAGAATATCATGCTTGCCCCAAGGTGTAAAGCCTGGTGATAGTGAAAACAGGGAGGCAAACTGATTTAACAGAAACTTGCACTCCCCCTATTGTTCAGGTGTCAGATTAGAAGAGAGATTGAATCCTTCTATCTTCGCATCTAAAGGCTTTCCTCTGAGTAGGTCATGTAGAGGTTCACTCTCCTCCTCCACTTGAGCTGAAGCTAGAAGCAAAGCTCCCACTTCCGGTCTTGAGACATAAGCTTTTAGACGGTTGGTGTAAAAGACTCTGCGAGCCTCCGTGGGATTGCCTTAGTCCACCAGATAGTTCACCTCTCCAGGTTTTCCCACAACCTTGAAGGGTCCTATCCACTTGTCCTGTGAGGCTCTCTGCCTTGTAGGAACCATAACTAAAACGTGCTGGTCTTGAGTAAACTCAACCATGTTGGCCTTCTGGTCATGCCAATGTCTGAACAGAGCCTGACCTGCTTTTAAGTTATCTGATGCTTCTGCCATCATGTGTGACATTCTCCTCTGGAGACCTATCAGATAGTCAGTGACTCTCACTGGCTTGGGGGAAGGAGCACTATCCAACCCCTCCATAATCAGGGCCAAGGGGCCTCTAACTGGATGGCCATAGAGAAGCTCAAAGGGACTAAATCCAACTCCCTCCTGAGGGACTTCTCTATAAGCAAATAGAAGGCATGGCAGTAGAAGGTCCCACTTTCTCATAAGGGGTTCCTCTAAAGCCCCTATCATGCTCTTCATTGTACGGTTGACCCTCTCTACCAATCCATTTGTCTGGGGATGGTCGGCAGTTGAGAACTTGTAAATTACTCCACAGTTTTTCCACAGGGCCTGCATGTAGTGGGACGTAAAATGAGATCCCCTGTCAGAGATAACTTCCTTAGGAAAACCTACCCTGGTAAAAATACCAAGTAGGGCCTTAGCAACAGCCTGAGCTGTAACAGTCCTCATAGGTATGGCTTAAGGATACCTAGTAACATGGTCTAGTACAATCAGGATAAACCTGTTTCCTGAAGATGTAGGAGGGTCTAAAGGACTAACAATGTCTATTCCTACCGTCTCAAAAGGGAATCCCACCACTGCGATAGGCACTAAGCGTGCCACATTCTTGGCTCCACTCTTGCCAGAGGTTTGGCAAGTGTGACAGCTCCTACAGAATTTATCTACATCAGACCCCAACTTAGGCCAGTAGAAATACAAAGAGAGGCTTTCCTTGGTCTTCTTGAAACTCATGTGACCAGCCAAAGGTATCTCATGGGCTAACTATAGGAACTGGAGTCTGCTTTCTAGGGGCACTACAAGTCTTCTGTAGTCCCCTGGGATAGACTCAGTCGGTTCACTGTAGAAGACCCATCTTCCCAGTACAACCTATGCTTCCCTCGCTCTTGCCCATCCAGCTGGGAAGCTGCCTGTTGGCAATGACCTTCAAGAGTAGGACACTCTCTTTGAGCTCTGCTGAAGTCTGCCCTACAGGGTCCACCTTCTGCCAGTAAAGACTGCAGCTCAGGATGGTCTTCAGGATCCAGATCTCCAACAGGAGCAAGGTCCTCTTCCATCTCTGATTCCTCAGCAGCTGATTCAACCACACAAGGTTGTTCCACACACTCAGTCTCAGCTGGTGGAGGAGTCACAGGTGTGACTTTGGAAAGTCCTCTCTGGGATGTCCTCGTTGGTAGCACGGGCATGCTGGCTGTTTTCTTCCTGGAAGTTTTAGGTTTCCCCTTTTCCTCCTTCTTTTTTGAAATTGCAGTCAGTAAGTCCCGTGGACTGGGAGTTATAGTTTCTGCTATAATCTCCTCTTGAGAGCCTTTTAAGGTACTCTCTCTGGCCTTCCTAGTCTGTCCTGTTTCCTTTTGCTGGGAGTCCTGAGGGTGCTTTATACAACTCCAAGAGTTTTTAAGTAGTTCCCCAACAGGATTCTCCCAGGTATTTCAATCTGCACACTTACAGGTATCTTGACAGCCGTGTCATTGCACTGGATGAGAGCTGGTAACTGTGGAAGCATTTGGACAGGGCCTCCAACACGCTTAGTTAGGTGTTTGGGTGCCTTAGCAACATCCTCTACCTTGGAAAAAGATTCCTCAACTACAGTAATGCTGGTTCCAGTGTCTCTGATGGCAGGGGTCTCTTGACCATTCACAAGAACAGTGTCTTTGTAATACTCTTTAGTATTGTCTGGAATGGAATTATAGACATCTAAGTTCTGCTGTTCCCACAGACCCAGGGATACTAAGGAAACACTGGCTGAGACTTTCATGGGTTCCTCAGCCAGTTAGTGAAAGTTTCCACTTGCCATTGGTACTTCATCCTCTGGGGAGAAGGCTAAGGAGACAGTGTGGATCCCTGAAGGTTTACCCTTACATCTGGGATCCCCTTTCACATGGTCAGTTGACCACAAGCATAACATTTTCCAAATGTCTTTATGAATGGGGGTGTGTTTTGACCTCCTTCTGGTTTAGCACCAGGAGGTACACTAGCCTGGTTTGGTTTCCCAGGGGGCTTGCCCTTGTTATGTTTGTGGCCCTCTTTTGGAGTGAAGGTATTAGAATTATCCTTTTTGTCTTTCTTGTGCTGCTTTCCCTCATCCTTCTTCTGAGTTACCCCAGAATCCTTGTGAGTAACCCTGTTGGCAACCGACAAGTCAGCTGCCCTTGTTAACTTCTTTGGATCAATTTCCTTAGAGTCAGCCAAGTGCTGTCTCAGCTCAGGAAATCAGGCATCACAAATAGATTCCAACATAAACAGATTTCTCATACCTTCATAAGTGTTAACTCTGTTACCCTTAACCCACCCATCTATATTTTTCAAACATTCACTCACCCAGGTAGCCCAAGGGGTACCATCATGCTTTTTGAGGGTTCTAAACCTCTTAAGATACCGGGAAGGGGTCTTCCCAAACCTAGCTATTAAAGCTAGTTTCACACTTTCATGCTCCTTTCTGCCCATATCCCCCAATTCCATTACCACATCAGTTTCTACAGGGGGTAGCCTAGAAAAAAGCCAAGATATCAGCTGATTCCCTGTAATGTCTTGAATCCCATGGTTATATTCAAAAGTAGCCAACCAATCCAAAACTTCAAGCTTAACCTCATACATACTTACTGCATCTTTGGGCATGCAAGGCCTCTTATGACTGAAAGACCTAAAAGACTCTGTGAGAGAACCAGTTTCAAGAGACAACCTTTTCATTTCAAGTGCATGATTCAACTCCATTTCTCTGAGCTTAAGTTCTTGATGTTTGCTTTCAGTTTGGGCTTGGATTCATTTTAAATTCCAATTCTAGTCTCGTCCTTTCCAGAGAGACAAATTCAGGACTTAGTGTTGGACCTGATGGTGTCCCTGTGGTCCAAGATTGAGGCCTATGAGCAGGTAGATGTAAAACAGGGCCTACATTTTGAGACTCTTCTGCCTCATCTAACTCATCAATAACATTTGAGTTACCCTCTGAAACATTATCATCCTCATCAACATTTTCCACATTTGCTGCAGGGGTAGGTGTTTCAGACGCACTCCTCAGACTTTGGTATTCCAACAATGTTTCTATCAATTCAATCTTTTTGCCTTTTACAGTGAGATTCCTAGCTTTACACATTTCTCTCAATTGATCAACTGTTAAAGTGAATAGGGTCTGCCGTCTGTAGCTATCCATATCAGACATGATAAAACATGTGCTTCTCTAGTGGTGCTTAGCCTTTTGAAGGTTATTTGAATAAAGGTAAGAGTAGCACTCTAAATGTAACAACTATACTTTATCCTCACCACTGTGCACCAGTGTTAGGCAGAATCATATGCAGTACCCTTTGACAAAACTACCCACAATTAAGACTACAAGTGTAAGTGCAATTTCACCTTTGGTACAAGCCTGTACTACACAGAAATGTGGTAGCATTGGCTGAGCAGCCAGACTTATCTCAAGAGTAAAGTGAGCAGTACAACAGGTTACACAAAGGACTAGCAAATACAGTGATTCAAACAAACACTTACTCAAGGTTTCTTGGTAAAAGAATATACATTTATTTACACAGTCATTTGGAAAACATTCTACAAGTAAGAGCAGCTCAATATCACAATCTAATATACTGCAATAAACAACCAAGCAGTTTCTGAGCAAGTTCAGCTCCTCTGAAGTGGGAGCAAAATGGCACTTCAGTTACTTTAAAAAGGGGTAAAAAGACACGGTTATAAGAATCAACAGCACAAATACTTTCATAGGCAGGGCAAAGGGTTTCAGTTCACTACAACAAGCAATTCAATTCAATAGACCAGGGCCAAAGTCAATGGTTCAGAGTCTTGTATAGGATAGCACAGTTCTGGTAGTAAACGGTTAAGTCCTTGCCGCGGATCTTAGAAGAATTTGGTCAGATGAAAAGATAGATGTTGGTTTAGGGAAGGACAAGCCTTCGAAGTTGGGAAAGTTTCACAAACTTTCACCGCGACCGAACAGAGTTCTGCACCGTACTTGCACAGTACCTTGTAAGTGAAGAAAAGCTGTAGATGAGGCAGTTGTTCCTGGCAGTTCCTGCAGATCTCGCTGTTCCTGAGCTTCGGTCGTGGGGACAAGAGGGAGGATGTTGGTAGGTTGCTGCACTGCCCAGGGACGAGGCCACAAGCTTGGAAAAACATCAGTTTAAGGTGTGAGTGCCTTAAAGACCACAAGCTGGTTTCCTTCCCACCGGCTATCCGGTTTTCAACAGCACTCTGGAGAAAATTCGACCAGTATGGAGACAGTGTCCAGGCGGCTTACGAGTTGGTTGTTCCCACCAAACTCAAGGGAAGAAGTTAACCTTGAAGGGCTTCTCTGTCAATGTAGTTTCAGTCAATCTGGACCTGCAGCAGGGCTTCACCAGTGGACCAGGAGTGGCAGCAGTCGTCTTCCTTCAGCTCGTCTTCGGTTCTTTCGTTCCAGTGGTCGACTCTGCTTTCCAAGTCCCAGAGACCTGCTCTTAAACAGTTTCCCCCCATTCATTCCAGCCTGGCTGTCACTCACGCAGTAGGGTGGTCATCCTTGCCGGACAGCCAGCCGGCCAATCACACAAGAGTGAATTCATGCCTCCTATGAGACTAAGGACATGGAGTTTCGGGCACCTCTCTCACATCCTGTCCACCCCAGACACTCAGGCGCCAGAGGAGGGCTTCAGCACTGAAGATCGCCAAAGGCCAATGAACAAATGGACCAAACTAGGTTTGGCACGCAGAGACAAACACAAGAAGTACCTTTCCAAAAAAGAAATGGCGAAAAAAAGTTGACCGGCGTCTGTTTTTATAGATAGGTCTTGGGCGCCATATTGGAAAACATGGCTGACCCGATTTTTAGCTACCGGTGTTCGCGGTCAGGAAAAATCATGGTAGTTTGTTTTAAAGCACTGCCACCAGCCATTTCAAGTGGGAAAGGGTAACATTTGACTGTTACATGAGTGTTTAGACTCAGGGGAATCTAGGCAACCCCCCCCAGCACTCTATAGGAAGGATAGTTTGTGCTGGGTCTGTAAATTTAAAAGGACTAGTAAAGTCAATTTAACTTTACATGCTCTGGGAGACAGTAGTCAGTCCCAGAGAAGGTATTTAAACGTTGGGGACACTGAAAGACACCCCTGCGCCACTGCACTGAGGGTGCTATGTGACACTCAGAAAAAGATGATGCCTATAGAGTTGTTTTAAAACTCCATATCCAAAGAACATAAAAGTAAAACACACATCAAAATACATGGAAGAGTGGGAAAAAGGGCTCATACTCTTCCCAGGTAAAAAATCAAATCCTAGAAATCCAGCAAATATGCTGGGGGTCACAAAAGGTAAGGGTAATTAGCACATTCTTGAGAATTCTCCCTAACACAGAGTTCCAATTCATCATAGTTAGTTGATATTTGAGGAACAATTTAGCCCAGGATTTGCCTTGTACATTGGAGGAGATATTATCTTAAGGGCCTGACAAGTACCAATCCTCAACACAATAATGGGGGCCAGCAACATTGGCATTCAAATCACCTAATAAAATAATTGGTGTAGTTACATCACATTCTTCAAGAGCTTTGGTGTATGTTTCATTGGGCGTATTGTAGATATTTACTACTAGGATTGGGAGGCCCTTGATCTCATCACAGCACACCATCACTACTAGAAACATATCAGTGGACCAGGTCGTATTATATCCTAGCCAAGGGTACCTAATTGAGGTCAGCAGGCCTCCTTTAGGGTGGCATCTGGGCCCTTTAGTCGCTAGACTTTGTATTGTACATCGACCATCAATTTCACAAAGTTCCCAGAGCCAGGTCTCTTGTAGTGCCACTACAAGTACATTTTGAATATTAGCAATTAAACCATCCTCATTTAGGAAGTGAGAATTCCCTCTCATATTCGAAGACATGATGGCATCAGTGTCATCGATACTGTTTCTCAAACTGGGTTGCCAGTAGCCTTCCGGTGTATCACCTTGGGATTCCATTCCTGATTCCTTCCCTGTGTTTTTATTTGCTATAAATTTAGAGTTATTCAATGGAAGACCACATGCTACTGCCTCGTCGAAGTGGTTACATTATTTTTACACCACCTATTAGATCTTAAATCATTGAGTTGGCGATCTGACAACACATCACCATTTGCACACACATGTTTCCAGAAGGTGTGATGGGGTGACTTGTCAAATTTACCAAGTCTAAGTTGTTGGTACTTAAAGTAGCTTGGTGAGTCGATCTATTCTCTTGCAGTGCTTCGGGAAGATATCCAGGCATACTTTGACTGATGCAATCTGGGTCATCTTGGTATGTTATCACGTAATCGAATAGGGATTCAGAGTCAAACCTAATATTAGAGATATTAATCCTACTATGTTCTACTTGGTCGACGATGGCTATGTCTTTAGATTGCACGACCCTTAATGGCAGGGCTAAATGCAATAAACAGAGTACTGCTTCTCTGTTAAGAGGGAGTAATATAATCTCAGACGAAATAGCTTGCATTTGTGGTGCTCTATACAATTTACAAATACAAATTCCCTCTCCAAATCTAGGTATGACGGAAAAAACTCTAGAACCCCCTCATAATAAAGGAAGAATCCTCGATTGGCTAGTAGACTACATTTGCATTGCCAATATCAAAGCCATTATTCCTCAACCCTGGACAGACCATTTCTTACTGTCATTTGAATTATCTACCTCCAGACCACCCCCACCTGCTTCCATCATGGCCCCGCCATGCCTAACAATAAATAAAAAGAGCATCACCAGAGATAAAATGATCCCGGCCATTCTACCTATCCTCAACGGATTAGAGGACCACTTAGACCCAGAAACATTAGTCAATGAGTATAACAAAATTATGTTAACCACCCTTGACAACATTGCACCTCTGAAACTCAGACAAAGTAAACCCAAATCTCACCTAAACAAATGGTTTACCCCTGAACTAAAGGATCTGCGACTAATTAAGAGGAGTTGCGAAACAGCTTGGAGGCTTACCCCTTCAGTAGATCATAAAAAGAAACTAACAGAAATGTCCTCCCAATATAAAAAAGAAATCCATTTGGCCAAACAGAACTCTTTCAATAAGCGTATTTCTAATGTCAATTCAAGTATGAGGGAACTGTTCACCATCCTCGAGGAACTAGAGTCAGCCACCCCCATTCCGGATATATGCACCAAAGATAAAACTTGGTGCTCCGACATTCAGCAAGCCTTATCAAATAAAATGTCCTTACTCCAAATGAAAATAGCCAAAAAGAAAGCCTCCCTCACACAACCATCTAAGACCAACAACTCCATTATAGACCTTGCCCGAAAGGCTCAGGACCCATCTATACGGTTCATGTTCTCTAAAACCTCTATTCTTGAGGTGGAGAAGGTCATCCTTTCTCTTAAGCCTTCAAACTGCCTGGGCGATTCCTGCCCTGCCCAGCTTATAAAAGATGCTGCTAGGGATCTCTCCCCATTTATTGCCAAACTTGTCAACTCCTCATTCATGTCCGGCAAGGTGCCCACCAATTTAAAACAATCCTGGGTACTACCACTGCTTAAAAAGCAAACGCTAGACGCTCTTATACCTACAAACTACCGTCCCATTACGACAGTCCCCTTCCTGCTCAAAATCTTGGACAAGATTGCCTATAGTCAAATCCAAAGTTTTCTGGAACAACATAAACTTTTAGGAGAGCGACAATCAGGATTCCGCCCCCAACACGGCACAGAGGCTGCCCTCATTGACCTAAAGGCACAAATAGATGAACTAAGAGATAAAGGAAAAATGGCACTCCTCTTGCTGCTGGACCTCTCGGCGGCATTCGACCTCGTGGACCATGGGGTACTTTGTAGCCACTTAGACTCTGCCGCACATTTCTCCAGAGAGGCCATGACCTGGATTGAATCCTTTCTTAGCGACAGGACCATGAGGGTGTTCTCCCCATCGGCAGGGGCTGACCCAATCCCGATCCGGTGCAGAGTTCCTCAGGGCTCGTGTGTCTCCCCGACACTTTACAACATATTCACTAAGCCCCTTTTTGATGATCTGGACCATCTCGGTATCACCTACACTAACTATGCGGATGATACTCAGATTCTCCTCCCACTTTCCGGGGATTACAACAAGGATTTGGCCTTGGTGAATAGGGTGTATATCATCATCCAGGCATGGATGGCAACCCACGGTCTATGCCTGAACGATGACAAAACAGAGTTGATCATCCTAGGGACACATTCTAACATTAAAAAACTTAGCCAGGACTATACCTCATTTGAAATTGATGGGAATATCATCAAGGTATCTAAAGACGTGAAGACACTTGGCTTCTATCTGGTTGCCACCCTTTCTTTCGACAAGCAGGTGAAGTCATTGGCTTCGGCCACCGCCTACACATTCAAGCTCATTAGAGCAGGCAAGCACTTTCTCTCTGACAACAACTGCCTTATCCTAACGAGAGAACTAATCCTTTTGAGGCTCGATTATTGTAATGCCCTCTACATTGGAGCAAATAAATCCATCACCCACCAAATTCAAATTCTCAAAATAACGCCCTACGAGCCGCCCTAGGTGTGTCTAAACGATCGCATATTTCAAAGATCAGGCGCCAAAACAACTGGCTGTTCACCCAAAACAAAATCCATTTAAAAGTATCGTCCCTGGTTCACAAAGCCCTGAACAATGCTGCACCGAGCTATCTCTGTAACAAACTCACAAAAAGAAACCACACGCGCCCTACCAGAACTTCAAATGCCAACAGCCTCCTTATTCCTACATTCAGGTTATCTAAGGCGGGGGGTAGCAGCTTCCAGGTTCAAGCGGCCCAATTATGGAACTCACTGCCTAACCCTTTACATGAGAAGCAGCCTTTTCTAAAATTCAGAAGTAACTACATTAATCTGCTGAGGTCTGCCAATGATTAGCCCATTGGCGCCCACTTATCCTCACACAACCCTATCATATACACATCACTATCCTGTTCTCCTTTGATCGCCTGGACCTCCTCACTCTGCCCACCTGGCCGATGAGCTAACGTCCATCTAGTGCCTGTATATATACTGTCTTTATTGTGTCTTGTATTCATTTTGCATGTATTTTGCGTGTAATTTGCAATTACCGCCTACCTGTGATATATTGTATTCGTATTTTGTACACTGTATGTAACCAATGACCCCACCCTGTTACCTAAACTTCCCATTTTCTGTACTGCTCCGCCCGGCTACCTTATAAGTGAATAAAACAAACAAACAAACAAACAATTTAGCATTGTTGCTGGCTAACAGCTTCTGCTAACCACCTACTGTTTTCATGGTGGATTTACTGACAACAGTGGGACACTTTTCGGTTAGACAGGATTGTCCAAAAGTTTAGCATTGCTTGTTGGTATTGGTCTAGTGAGCTCCACAGATTGCAGGGAAATACATTTTCTAGTACTGGATGAAATGGAGTCGAGGGGAGGGGATATAGGTGGGGATACTCGGGCAGATTATGGTGGAAGAAATAGTATTGGTGTTCATTTTAGTGCTCACACAAGGATTGACACCGGTGCGGAGTCTTTCTGCGTACATAAACGCCTGTGAGATCACTTTCTTTTTACACTTGGCAGTCAGGGTATTTCCTGGCAGTAAGAGATGTCTGGCTATGAGCCTCTAAAATAGTAACGGGATTGAATGTGGATGGTGATATGAAAGCTTGGGAAGGGTTTGTGCCTATACTATTCTACATTAATTCCGGTAAATATCAGCTACAATGGTTGGAATGCATGGAACGGTTGGAGTGCATGGAACGGTTGGAGTGCATGGAACGGTTGGAATGCATGGAACGGTTGGAGTGCATGGAACGGTTGGAGTGCATGGAACGGTTGGAATGCATGGAACGGTTGGAGTGCATGGAACGGTTGGAGTGCATGGAACGGTTGGAGTGCATGGAACGGTTGGAATGCATGGAACGGTTGGAGTGCATGGAACGGTTGGAGTGCATGGAATGGTTGGAGTACATGGAACAGTTAAAGAGCATGGTACGGTTAGAGTGCATGGAATGACTGGAGTGCATGGAATGCATGGAGCATGAAGGCGCTCGATCTCAAGCACCTACTGAAAACCACCATATCACATCACCACGCTTACTCTCTTCTATACACCACCACTCAACTAGAACACAGCGATACTATGACACATTCGGTATAGCTGTTCTCATACCAACACCTGCCACATCCTCCCCATCCTCCTAACTAAACACAGCCGGTTGCACACCTGCCAGTATAGGCGTTTTCCCCAGGCCTAACACAGCCAGAAGCAGTCTGGTATCACCCTGACAGAACGAACACATACTCCTGATCTCCCAACCACCACACCTACTGCTAAGAAGCAGCTATCATACGAGTGTCACACCTGCTGCACACATATCCGGTGTACACACGCACCTTATGTCTCTCTCTCTCTCTCTCTCTACTGACCTGAACTACGGTTCCCTAGGGCGTTCAACCTACCAGCGCCTTGAGATCATAACAATGGTACATAAGGCGCTATATAAATGCAAAGTAACATAACATAACAACATAACTTCTGTGGGATCTGTGTTGGTGGCTTGATCCTGAACTAGTTTATGAACACGATTTATACTTTTATGCAAGAGCAATGATTGGATGTCGAGTTTGTTTTCAATTCTTTCATTTTTTTCTAACAACATGTGTAATAAGCGCTCAAATGCTAGAAACATTTCATCCGATGTCATGCTCGAAGCATTTGACTCATCTAGACTCAGGGGAACAGGAGAGGTAGAGCACTGGGGAAAGATTTGCGTGGCTATCTATGCTTCGGGCTCTGAGACAGAAAAGAGCTCATCTCTCTGTGGTCTGTGGTAATGAAGAAATACCAGGGAGAGAGACTAGCCGAGATAGAACAGGAGTGCTAAGTGTAGGAAAAATATGTAGTTCATTTACAGTTTCTGCTTTAATGTTATGGTCGACTAAGGGAAGAGATGTACTGACTATTACAGCTGAGGGAAAAGGAAAAGAAGAATTGAGGTCTGGCCCGAGGAATTGTACCTCTGGAGGAAACGAAACCAAATCCAATATGGCAGGGGCGTCAGAGAAACTAGAGGTATTATGTTTTGCCTCTGAATGAATTTGAGCCTTTAGTAGCCCCATCTAAGTTGTTTGCAGTCTTATATTCTATTAGTACCCAGCGATTGCGCAATCACAATGAAAGAAGCATTCTGATTGGCCCTCGCCAAAGCTTTACCCGGCTGAAAATCCCTCAATTCTCTGCCGGGATTCCAGCTGCCTTTTCCGCGGCGGGGGGCGTGGCAGCCCCTCAGCCAATGAAGAGGCTCGAAGCGAGGCCATCCCCGCTCCGATCTTCCCCATGGCTGAGAAGCTGCCTTTGCCCCCCCCGCCGGGGACTCAGGTATGTTTTTTTAAATATTTCTCCCTTCCCTCCCACCTCCCCACCCTCACCACCCCACTCACCACACTTACCTAATTCCTGCTTTGTCCTTGGCGGGGGACGATGGCCGTCTCCAACCGTGTGGAGGCTCGGAGCGGGGCTATCCCCACTCCGAGCCTCCACACGGCTGGAGGCTTCTATCATTGCCTGCCGGGTACCCAGGTCTGTTTTTTTCTTTTTCTTTTTTTTCTTTTTCCTCCCTTCCTCCTCCCTCCCAACCCCAACCCCACTTACCTTCTTGTCTTTTTTTTTCGGGAGCGGACGCGCTAGGGACAGAAGTGTTCCCAGTGCGTCCACTCCCGATCACCGCCATGGAAAGGGAAAACAGAATCCCTTTTCCCTTTCCAAGCGGCCATTTTCTTGGTCTTTTTTTTTTCCTGTGCCGAAACATAATGGGCCTCATTCCCAGTAGGGCGGTAAGGGTTAAAGGTCACCGGTAACGAGACCGTTGCCGTTAAACCCTTACCGCCCTACTACGAGTTCCCTTTGCGGGTCCTTCCTCAACATCTGCTTTTAGCAGGCGCTAAGGACGGGACCCGCAAAGGTACTTTAGTGCTAATAACGGTAACGTAATTTACGGTACCGTTATTAGCGCCTTCCCCATTCCCATTGAGCCCTATAAGGGCTCAATGGGAATGGGGAAGGGCCCTGGTGAATGGGGAATTACCGGTCCCTCCAACCTTGGAATGGTCCGGTAATTACTCCATTCACCAGGGCAGAATCGGAACGAGTTTGGAGGCAGCCATGCCGCAAATAGCGGCGTGGTTACCTCCAAACTCGGAATGAGGCCCACTGAGTCCCTGATTATGGGTGATAGTTCCTCTTTTACTATTGGTTGTTGAGGTGCCAGCAAAAATGGAGTGCTTTCAGGGTCTAGACTTCTCGATAGAGTCAGAATGCACAATACTGCTGATGCGGCCAAATGCGTCGCTGGGATAATTAAATTATTTACAAACTTAGTTCCAAGACTTCTACCACATCTTCAGAATGAAGCGGCGTGACGTTCGAGAAGTAAATAGCTTCTGATTTTTGGGCAGTAATCATGATTGCCTGGTTGCTTTGGATGGGCAAACCCTACGGCATCACTGCACAGGTTTGTCTTCATCCAGTGCATTGGATTGGTCTGCAGCCTTTGCTGGCGGTTGTGCAGAGCTTTTCTCAGCCATTTGGGCTCAGCAAATAAGCTCACTAACAATATGTGAAAGTACAGAGGTGGTTTTAATAATAATTAAAGAGACTGGGTTTGTATGTCTGATTTCTCGGCTACCGACGAAACGAGCACTTGGGGCACAATCAGCAAAAATGTTCTTTCAACGCCGTCAACACAATCCGCACCCAGTTTGAGAGTTGGAAGGTGAGCAGCATTCACCACTATCACGCACTGCAGTGCAATCGATTCATCTCGCTTAATCTCATTTACGCATTACTGTTACATTCACTTACTGAAAGGGTAGGTTGTGTTCCAAAGTTATTAGCTACGTTTCATTCCGCACACAGGATACAGGCCACTATATTTGCGGAAAATCTCTTAGGTGCAAAGGTCGGGTGAGGCTGTAGCTGTTGCGGCGTGAGCCACTGAACAGCAAACAGTACTTCATGGTACTTCGCTCGGTGTGCACACGCCGGTGTGCGTGTGCCAAGGCTTACGTAAGCAAACAGCCTAAGGGGCGGGCTAATAAATTAGCAGTAATGTATCAAATGTATACAATTAAACAGGGTTTCTCTAAAGCAAACAGTACTTCACGGTACTTCACTCAGTGGAAAATATTTGCTATGCTGTATTTTCCTCCTACTCAATGCCCTTCCCCCCATTAAATGAAACTATTATTTCCCGAATCTCTCAGAGGTATTCTTCCCTTCCTCTCCTTCCCCCAGAAGTTTACTGTCTCTAAAGCTCTGGTTCTCTCTATGCTAGACTACTGCAACAGCCTCTTTCTAAATCTGGCTGCTTCTACTCTTTGCCCTCTGCAGCTCATCCAGAACAGGATTGCGAGACTTGTCCTTGGCCTCAAGACCTGGGGTTGTATCTCTCCAGCCATGAAATCTCTGAATTGGCTCTCAGTGGCTGTAAGGGTTAAATTTAAGACCCTCTGTATTGCCCACAAGGCTTTCTGGGGCCTGGGTCCAAAATATCTTCAACTCTCCCTCCATAAATGCCTTTCCATTTCGAGCTCTTTGCTCCTCCACTTCCAACTCCCTCAGGGTCAGTCGTTTCTCCAATCAATGAGTTGGGGGTAGATCTCTTTCCTCGGCTGGGGCCTCCACCTGGAACAGCCTGCCTGCTGCCCTGAAATGTGAGGAGAACCATCTTCGGTTCCAGAAGCACCTCAAGACCTTCCTCTTTGCTTTTGCCTTCGCTATTCCTCTCCCCTGCTGATCTACTGCTTCGGCGGCTCCGTGCACCTGGCTACCCTCTGATTTCGGGCCCAGTTCCCTGCTCACCCAGCCACTCATCCGCACTGCCTCCTGGCAACACTTGCACTTGGATCTGTATCTGTAAACCTACAGCCCCCTTACCCGCACTTATCAGACACCCCTTGTTTGTGCTATAAACCTCGCACTTGCCACCCTGCTGGCTGCACTACCAGTTGTTTTTATTTCCTTGATCAGCACTTTCCACCTCTCCCTTGCACTTCCCCCTTCCTTCTCCCCTGCCCTTGCACGTTCTCAATATCACTGGGTCTGGTAAGATCGTTGTTTGTCCTCCCTTGGTTCCCTCCCTTGCCTTGTTGCACTCTGAAACACGAGTGCATGAGCGCAATACAAATAAAATATCATATCATATCTGTTTTTTGTAAGACTCCTTGGGTGTGTACATCAGTCTGTCACGCCACAATTGCACAGCACCAGCCACAGGATCAGGGTCAGACTGCAGTAAATACCTGATTGGACAACAACAAAAGTTGGCTCAAACCCTGGAATAGCAATTTATAACTTTTTGTGACAATCTGAGTAGGTCCTGATTGTACAAGTTTGGGAATATTTCTGGCAAATTGTGAATTTTACAGCACATTGGGCCAATAACTTTGCAGAAAATTAACATCTACACGTTTTTTAAGTTATTTAACAGGCCCACATTGGCACTAGTTGGCTATTGTACAATGTCCCTTCCTTCCTTCCTTCCTTCCTTCCTTCCTTCCTTCCTTCCTTCCTTCCTTCCTTCCTTCCTTCCTTCCTTCCTTCCTTCCTTCCTTCCTTCCTTCCTTCCTTCCTTCCTTCCTTCCTTCCTTCCTTCCTTCCTTCCTTCCTTCCTTCCTTCCTCCCTCCCTCCCTTCCCTCCTTCCTTCCTTCCTTCCTTCCTTCCTTCCTTCCTGTCTACCCTCCCCTCTCGCTCTTTGATCTTCAACTCTTTCCTCTCTGTATCTTTCCCTCCTGATCTCTTTCTCTTTGATCATTTGGCTCTTCCCTCCTACTACTCTTCTTGTCTCCCATTCTATGTTTCTGACCCTATTTTTCTTCCAAACTATCTCTAATCCTTTCCCTGTTTCTCAGTCCACCCCAATATCACTCAATACATTTAGAAAACCACTTATGTGAGATTATTTTGCTAGAGGACTGAAAACTTGTGGTCATATTTGTGGGTGCTTTTAAGAATGACTTAATGTTTCCAGTGAGACAGAGGTGCCACATTCTGAGCTTGCTTTTGTTTATTTAAGTTGTTGATGAGGTCTCATTCATGTTGCTCCCAGACTTATCTGAGCTTGCTTGGATAAGGGGCCAGCCATGAACAGAATATTTAGGAAGGATCTGGGTCAAAATCAATGTTGATAACTCCTTTCAGTGAGATACATTTCACTGGATGTCTCCTTCATCGACCTTCTCTTTAGCTAGCTACACATGCGCTGTATACTGGATCCATTTTGTAGCAAATGGGGGTTTGGAGAGATATCTTTAACAACTATCGAGAAAAGGCAGTAATTTCCAGCCATATAATGGATTTGGTTATTAGTATCAAATGGTGTGATTTGTCCCAAGCATTTTGTTTTTCTAAATCACTTGAAGATTTTTTCCTAACAACATATGATATGATATGATATGATATGGCATTTATAACGCGCCTATACACAAGTGTTTCAAGGCGTGACGAGGCAAGGGAGGGGGAACAGAGGGAAGACAGAGACAACAATCTTACTAAGCCCAGTGTCATTCAGATCATGCAAGTGCAAGGGAAGGGGGAAGGAGAAAAAGTGCGGGGAACAAAGGGGTGGGGGGCAGTGCAGTACATGGGATACATAGAATAAATAGAACAATATAAAAATAAGTCCAGCTGGTGGCAAGTGCAAGGGAAAGTGCTGGCATCAGGTGTCAAGTGCATGGAGGGGGACTGTAGGGGTACAGACAACAGTCCCCAGGTGCAGTAGTTGCCAAGGAGGAAGTGCAGATATGCAACTGGTGGGGGGGTAACCTGGGCCCTAGATCAGAGGGTGGCCAGGTAACCAGTGCAGTTTCATCAGGAATTCAGCAGGGGAGAGGAGGAGAGAAAGCAGAAGCAAAGAGGAAGGTTTTCGGGTGCTTCTGGAAACGCAAATGGTTCTCCTCAGGTTTCAGGGAGGCAGGTAGGCTGTTCCAGAGGGAGGCACCAGACGAAGAAAGAGATCTACCACCAACTTGTTGCTTGGAGAAGCGCCTGTCCCAGAGAGAGTTGGAGGCGGATGAGCAGAGTGCTCGAGAAGGAAGATATTTAGGGAGAGTTGAAGGTATTGAGGCCCCAGATCACAGAAGGCCTTGTGGACGATGCAGAGGGTTTTGAACTTAATCCTTGCAGCTAGTGGGAGTCAGTGCAGAGATTTCAGTCCTGGGGAGATATGATCCCTGGACTTGAGGCCAAGGACAAGTCTTGAAGTCCTGTTAAGTTGCAGACAGCGGAGAGTAGAAGCAGGCAGATTTAGAAAGCGGCTGTTGGAGTAGTCCAGCCTAGAGAGCACCAGAGCTCTGAGCTTCTGGTGGAAGGAGAGGAAAGGAAGAATACCTTGGAGGAGGTGCAGCTGGTAGTGTGACTTCTTAGTGATGTCAGAGATGTGAGAAGAGAAGGAGAGTGTCGAGTCGAAGATGACACCAAGGTTTTTTGCCTTGCAGGTGGGAGCAGGAAGAGGGCCAAGAGAGGCCGGCCAGAGAGCTACAGGAAAGGGTGGAGCTGGTGTGCCGATGAGGAAAATATAAGTCTTACTGGCATTAAGGCAGAGGTCATTGGCGGCACACCAATCCTTGATAGCAGACAGACAGTCAGAGATAAGGGAAGGAGAGGAGGAGGCCGAGGGTAGCCTGAAAATGAGCTGGGTGTCATCCGCATAGCACTGAAAGCTGGGCCAGAGAGCGGCGATGTGATGGGCAAGGAGTGCCAGGTATTGGTTGAACAGCCAGAGAGAGTTTAGACCCCTGGGGGACGCCACAGGTAGAGAAAAAATAGCAGAAAGGAAGGACCCAAGTTGGACCTGAGAGGGTTGGTCAGAGAGGAAAGAAGTCAGCCACGCCAGAGCCTGACTAGTGATCCCCAGGTTGTCAAGGAGACGGTGGAGCAGGATGGCATGGTTGATGGGCAGAAGAGAGATCGAGCAAGATGAGGACACAGGGGGTGTTAGCGTCAAGGTTGGAGAGCAGGTCTTCATGGATATTCAGAAGAGCAGTTTCCGTGCTTCTGGCAGCTCTGAAGCCAGACTGATGATCATGAAGACAACCAACAGCTTCAGTGTGGAGATTAAGCTGTGAGATGGCCAGTTTCTCCAGGAGCTTGCCCAGGAAGGGAGTGATGGAGATTGGGCAAAAGTTAGCCGGGCAGGAGGGGTCAGCAGAGGGTTTCTTAAGAAGGGGGTGCACAAGGGAGTGCTTCAGGGATGATGGGAAGACTCCAGTGGTGAAGGAGTGATTGCAGAAATCAGCCAGGGTGGGAGCCAGGGAGTCTATGTGGTCCTTGATAGTTTTGGAGGAACAGGGGTGAACCTGCTTAGACAAGACTTTCATGGATCGGACTTGTCCAGAAACCTTGTCGGCAGAGAACAGGGGAAAGGCAGAGAAGGAGGGAGGAGAGGTGGCTGCAGAGGGGCTAGAAGAAGAGCAGGGAGTAGAGGGAGGGAGGGGATAGGTGGAAAGTGAGGACAGCATGTCCTGAGTTTTAGGGATGAAGTGAGAAGCCAGTGCCATGCAGAGGGCCTGGGAAAAGACAGGAGAGGTAGAGGCTGCAGCAGGATGGGCCAGTTCCTTGCAGATTTTAAAGAGTTCAGCCGAGTTGTTAGATACCGTAGAGACACAGGCTTGGATATGAGCTCTCTTCTTGGTTTGGACAGAGAGCCGGTATTACCTTTGGAGCAGGCGGCAGGTCAGTTTGTCAGAGGATGTACATGAAGCACGCCATTTCCTCTCAGCCACAATGCACTTGCGTTTTAGGGTGACGAGGTCCGAGTCGTACCATGAGTTACACTTGGCCCTGGGCTTCAGGCGGATTCTCATGACAGGGGCAAGGATATCAAGAGTATCAGATATAGCAGAGTGGAGCGTGGAGAGGGTTTTGTCAGGGTGAGAGTCAGCCAAAGGGGGAGGAGGGGTGAGAAGGTGGCAGCGAAAGCCTCAACTGACAGGCGCTTCATGGGTCGGATGACCGAGAAGGTGGGTGGCAGTGCTGGAAGTGGCTTGGCCTGAGTGGTAGAGAGGGTGAGGAGGGAGGAGAGGAGAAAGTGATCACTCCAGGAGAGAGGAATGGAGAGAGGGACAGAGAGGGGAAGGTCTGAGGAGATCAGGACATCCAGAGTGTGCCCTGCAGAGTGAGTTGGGCCAGAGGGGAGAATAGTGAGTGAGAGAGAGTCACAAATATCGCGAAAGAGTCCAAAGGGAGGACAGGAGACATCCAGGTGGATGTTGAAGTCTCCAAGAAGGAGGAGTTGAGTGGTTGAGGCCAGGAGTCAGGAGGAGAGGTCTGCCCACTCAGAAAGGAAGGAGGAGATCTGATCAAGTGGCCGATAGATAGTAGCTACAGTAAGGCAATGGCTATGGGAGAGAGAGAGCCTACAGACGAGGTATTCAAAGGAGGATTAGGCCTGGCTGCAAGGGGATGGGGCAAGGGGAACAATGCGCTCGAGACGCAGAGAGTTGGGAAAGAAACACAATACACAAATACACTAAATGGAGGCCCCAAGGACCGGGCTGAAAATCCTACCAGCTAGTTGTTGCTGCTGCAGGCCCAGGCACTTCTGAACTGCTCACACCCGCTTCTCCAAACAAGTCGACATACCTATTTCAATGTCAAAAAACCATTGTGACAAAACTGGATCCAGTAGAAGGCAGGTGCAGCATTTCCGCTGAGCACCCGCTCCATCTCCCAAGACCATAAATGTAGAAAATAACCCCCAAAAGCAGGCCATAGATGGAGAGATGCCCAGAAGGCCTGTATGCACCTCTAAGTCATGCTTGTGACCTGCCATATGGTGCAAACGGCAGCTAGCTGTGCATTCAGGTTTGGTAGGGCCCACACCATGTCTGTCCTACTCCTGCATCATGTGATCTCTCAGGGATTCCCCGACGCTGGATGGCAAATAGACTGCCCTGAGGGGAATTCTCTGAGTGGTCTATAATTCCATGAAGGGTTGGATAGGAGCCAGTCCATCCATGCCTGAGATGGTGGGGCGATAGCATTGGTACTGTCAGCCACCAGCTGCTTCTGTCCACTATGGAATTGAGAGGTGCTTGGTTTAATGCAGGTTCATTAAGCCGCAGAGCTGATGGAGGCAAGATGGAGTCGCCGAATATACCCCTCCAAAATTGACCAAAGTGTAACACTGTGATAGGAGGAGGCTAAAACATCCATCCTTCCACTAAAATCATAATAGATACTATCACCCTCCCCCAGACCCCACTCTTCCATGGAACAAATGTAATCTGTATAAGGGGGCATTTTGGCAGATATCTAAGCACAATCATTAACTCTTATTACTCACCATAATCTTTAATTACCAACTGGTAGATGGGCAGATCCCCTCTTCCACTGAACTCTTCTCCCTGATCGAGCAAGGCCTCCTTCACTGCGTCATATCCCCAGAGCACCACGACCCGTCGCATGCCCAAATGCAGGGTGAACACTGGACCGTACTTCCCGCTCACCTGAAAATCTCAAGATAATAAACATTCTGATGAAGGAGGGAGATCCCTTTGCTGGAAAACCAAGTTAGTCAACCCAATTTTTGATCCAGTTTCCGTGATCAAAAGAAAACAACGTGTAAAAACTATCATTTCTTTTTCCGAAATTGAACATTATTTATTATTGGGGCAGTGTGCCAGGGGAAGGTGGGGATCGTTTCTCGTCCTCTTTTTTTTGTACCTTTAGTTAAGAAAAACAAAGTTGTCTCTTTTCCTTTTGTAGTAGGGCCTGCAGCTTTGAATTCCCCTTTTCCACCCACTCCAGTCCTAATCTATTCTATTGCCAAGTTTCGTGGAAAAGATTATTCAATTTGAGTTTTCCTGCAAAGTTATTGCATTTTTTTCACTGTTATGTCATCGACAAAACAAAATAATTGCAGACATGATTAGCTGTATTTCTTTTTATTTGCAATGTTTTTTTTTCTGTTTTGCCGTTGTTCCAGTTGAATTCCGATTAATTGCCCAGCGAGGAAGAGAACAGGGGAACAGGGGGAGTGTGTGTCTCTTTTCCCTGGGTGGGGTGCTTAGAAAGATGCCATACAGAAACTAAAAAATAGAATTTCCTGACACATACCATAATACGTTTTTGACAAAACTTTTGAATGGCCAGGGAAACTTTCAGTATGTGTTCAAATGTGTGGGCACACTTCTTTATGCACAAATGCTTCTCCCTTTTACCAATGGACAAGGATTTCCATCCATGCTTTGAAAATCTAGCTACTTTGAAGTCTAGAATTAAAAGAAGGGGAATATTAAACTTACCGCTTTGAGGGAGTTCACCATATCCTTGGTGCTTATCTGGTGCAGGTTCCCTATGAGGGGAAGGGGAAACGGCCCCGGAGGCAGCTGGCTCCTTTCATTGTAAGTTCTCCAGAAATACCAGAAAAGCAACACTGAGGTAACAGCATAGAGATAGACGGTCAATTCTCCAGCTAGAAACATTGCTGCCACTGCCTGTGCAAGGGTGAATGAAACAGTGGCCCAGAAGGAACGATCCTCTGTCTTATTTACATGCCACGCCTCCTTGTGGATTGCAGTGTTCTGTCTGATGATGAGTTCTGCGTTGTTTCACAATCATTTGCTATTTCATACTGGCCAAGAAAACCAGGCGTTTTCGCAGAGCACAATTTTAGAGTGCCAGTTGGCTCGGAAAATTGTTTGACTCCTGTGTACACATTCGATTATTATGGTGTAAACGTTAACTTGAATGTATGCTCAGCAGGGATTAATATCTGTCCAGACTTGTAATGCTGATCCAGCGAAAAGGAGAAGCTACTGTACTAATGGGCTTCCCAGCTCAGATATAAACAAAGCTAATAATGAGCCTGTCTAAAAAATATTCAACCAGCTCAGAAATCACTCCTCCAGGTTCCAAATCTTCCCAGACAGACCAGGTCCTTAAAGCACTTAAGAATCTCTGACACAGACAACCCCCATCCCACTGGAAAAGCAACCATCCCAGGGTGCAAGTCTACCATTCACCCGCACATCAACTACTGAAAGTGTATTCCCACCAACTTCCGGTTGAAATAATAGCACACAGAGGAATTAGAACCATACCTCAAGGGGACACAGTTAGGGAATACCGACTGCAGACTTCTGACGGTATCCTCATGATGAAGAATCCTGCACACATCTGTCAACACTCCATTAAGGAAGGCAACCAGCTGCCATACGTCAGCTCTGCCTTTCAGCAGCTGAAATCACACCAGAGAGCTCTGTTGTCTGTGGCCACTCTGATTGGTAAAGTAGCACCAACTGCAAACACAGGAGGCTTTTCCTCAAGGTCCTCATTGATTTTGACCCACTACCAAGATCTTCACAAACAACAACTCCATAGCAAATGGCGATCAACTGCACGATGAAGACCCAAACTTCTATCCCCTGTGAAGGAATCCAACCGCGAGCGTCATCTGGTTTAACAAGACCTTTTCCACTTGCTACTGACCACATTCATCACAAGGTCCATCATTTCCCTAATCATCATGCTGAGGAAAGTCCTCCTATACCTCAGAGAAGGGCAGGATACTCCTCTACAGTGACCTGCTCCAATCATAACAGGAGTACTGTGGTGTAATAAATTCAGAGGCACCACAGATACAGTGTGCTGGGCACAGGACTCTGGAATGCACTAAAGTGCACTAAAAAAAAATCAATGACCTGTTCCTCAAGAGAGCTGCGAGGATTCACCTGTTTAAAATCCCTCAGATAACCAAATGGGGTCACTTCTAAAAACCCCTTCATGAATATACTGCACAACATCAGTTGCACACAGACTGCCACCAGCCACACATCCTCCAAGGGAAAAAGACCAACTTTAATTGAACCCTAACAGAAGGTCATTACCCAAGTGTTTAATGAGTCACAGCCTAGATTTGGTACGGTCTCTGGGCAGCAATATGCCCGTGTGATAGAAATCGTACAAATGTACATTAATTAATATTAATAATACTACTAAAAATAATTAGGTTTTTCTTTTTTCTTTTAAATTATGCTTTTTTTAGCTACAGAAATACATAATTAACAAACAATAGTGCTACATCATGTATAACAAAAGTGCATTCACGGTGTGTAGATAACTGGAGTAGAGTACCTTCCAGGCAGTGCAGAGTTAATAGTTAGACACATGCCAGATCTTGCTTGTAGTTGCTTTAGTGGGAGCAGCATTCAGATATTGACCCGGCTCTAATCCGCGGGCCCTAGAAAAGTCCTGAAATGGAGTGGTCCACCATAATGACGGAGGGTTGACATCATAGCCAGTGTGTTAAGTCCCTTTGGGGGCATTGTGCTCCTGCAAAGGATGGTGTGCCCCTGTTCAGAGTAGAGGAACAAAGCTCCAAATATGAGAACAATCAATAATTTCACAGTGTCGAGCAACAGAGCGATGCGGACGTGAGCCTCCGAGCTCCTGCGACTGCTGCACATATCCTGCGTGAAATAGCCTGTCATCCATGTCGGATCGATATAAAAATATACCTACCGGGAGAGAAACTGCTGCCACAGACAATGGTAGGAAATCGCTGCGGATGGTGAAGGATTAAGGCGGCAGGCGAGCAAGGAAGTTTCTGAGGCGAGTCGGAGAAACGATTCCAAGATGGCGCCGCACTACGTGGCTCGGACGTGAGCCCGCCAGCACAACAGAAGTACCTGATCGAGAGGCAGCCAGGACGAGAGAAGCGAGAAGAGACAGTACACGGCGACTCCCTGCAGGAGGTGGGTGCGAGCGCGACGCTGCGGGGAACATAGCTGTCCTGGAGCAGGCCGGTGCTACATAGGCGACGGATGAGTGAGAGGCAGAGCCTGGCGCCTCCTCCTCGCTACCAAACCATCGAGAGCGGGCAGGCCCACCACGCCTGAAGCGGGTACCAAGAGGATTACCCCGGTGGAAAAGAGCACGAACGAGGAACCAACACAAGGAAGCAGCTGCGTAGTACGCGGCCAAAGTGCTGGGCAAGACTGGGACCCCCTGATCCCTCCCAAACAAAGCTCAGGGTCTGTGATTGAACTGTGGCGGGAGAGCGGGCGCGCCCCCCCACCCAAACCCAGTGGTGAGCATACCAAAAAAACAGGGACAAAAGGTGTATCTACCGGCAACAAGTAACGATTGGTTCAGGGCATCCTGACACCCAATACGCATGTCATTGCCGCACCGGAGGAGGATTGAGAGCTGACACTGGGGAGCAGCAAGGTGAGGCCGGGGCCAGCAGAAACATCCGGACTGGGAAATAGAACACGAGGCCTCCATCCAGAGCAAAACAAACAGCTAATCCAATAACTCCCAAAGTCAGAAAGTGGGAAGCCACATAAGAGCCGGCAAACACACTGAGCAACAAACTGCCAACCGTCGGCGATAGACGACGACATAATAAACAGTCCCCAACACGCTCCGAAACTTGTTGAGCACAGTCACAAGTCTCCAATGTGGGCAAAGAAAAAGCCAAAAAGCCGGGAATGCAAAGTAGGATTGATCAATTCACCACACCTGCAACAAACACGCTGGCGGAGCAGACCCACCTGGAAACAATGGAGGGGAAGGGGATGCAATATCCTTGAAGGACATCATGGCGGCAATCGCCTATTCACGAGCCTCCATGGAGCAGAAAATAGATGGAATTAGAGTGAATGTCTCACTACTGCGCAACAATCTCCAAAAACTAACCTCCCGCACTGGGGAGGCAGAGCAGTGCATATCTGGGCGGAGGATGGACTAAGGAACCTAGAACAGCAGCTGAACAGGGCTACAACCCGCCTAAAAGTACTGGAAGGGAAGGTGGATGAAGGAGAGGGCAGATCAAGACGAAACAATGTAAGGATCCTAGGATTGCCGGAGAAAACTGAAGGCTCCAGCATGGAGTTGTCTCTGGAGCAATGGCTCACGGACCTGTTCGACCAAAAAGGTTTCTCAAAATTCTTCTTGATAGAAAGGGCTCACCGAGTACCCACCGGACGCCCATTACCCGGCACTCCGCCACGCACAGTGGTGGCAAAATTTCTAAATTACAAAGACCGAGATGCATTGCTGCAAATGGCACACACAAAAGGTGCGATAACCTACAACGGCTCAAGGATAGCCTTTTTTTCTAGATTACACAACAGAAGTGCAAAAGGCAAGGCAGTCATTTGACCAATTTAAGAAGCAACTGCACTCCCTGAACGTTCAATATGGCCTAATCATTCCAGCTCAACTGAAAATCTTTCATAAAGGATCGACAGTCCACTTTACCGACCCGAAGGAAGCCTGGAGATGGGTGGAAATTCACATAGATGGTGATTGGAGATCGATCGGAGAAACAGAAATGGGCACCTCGGAATCCTACCGATCAGAGAGCCCTCCCTGAACAACCACCGGACCAAGACAAAATGTTACCTCCGCATGAGGGGGAGGGCTGACACAGGAACTAGCGCCGCACTACACACTTGAAAATTGGTGCTAAAGCAGCAGGGGACTCCCGACACTCGAAAGTAACGCAGTGAGACACTCGATATGGATGAAAACATATAAGAAGCCGCCTTGAACAAACGCAGGCCCCCAGCTCCTGGGGAACAGCGGAAGACGTTGTAAGTATTGTTAATTGCAGTCTGGAGTAGATTTTAGTTAAGCTCCGACTGATGTTCGGGTGACAGGTACTTCGAGTTTGGCGGAGTATGGGGAGGGGGCAGGGGAATTTGTATTTGTTTGTTTAGTTCATTGTTCTAAGAAGGCTCTTGTTCATATTTGGGCCTGGCAGTCAACGCACACTTTGGGTCAAGGTCTGGCTTCCACCGTAGAGATGCATTGCACCATAGCAGGATACATACAACACACCCTGACACACTCATCCCCAGCTGAAATGACAGGATCCCCCAATAGAACCAATACCAAATCCATTAGGATTATGACATGGAATGTGAATGGGCTAGGCAGTAGCATTAAGAGGTGCCTAGTATTACAACAACTAAATCGGTACGCACCAAATGCAGCGTTCCTGACCGAAACGCATTTAGCAGGCACAAACTGCAACTTATTTAAACGGACCAACTATCGCATAGCATTACATTCTGGTTTCTCCATGGGGTCCCGTGGAGTACTCATCCTAATACACAAATGACTACCATTTAATCTGATATCCGTCACATTAGACACAGGGGGTAGATTCGTACATGTAACCGTAACTCTCTGGAAACGCGCTACATCCATGTTAGCTATCTATGCGCCGCCAACCCTGCTTACCTCCTTAATTAATGACATAACACCCATAATCACTGCAGATCCTTCGAACCTGATGATAATAGGGGGAGATTTCAATGAGGTCATGAATCTGGAACTCGATCGCACACATATTCGCTCAAGGAACCCCTCCACACGCACCAAACTAGCCACATTTACCAATGCTCTCGGATTGAAGGACGTGTGGAGACACTTACACCCTGATGCAAGAGAATACTCGTTCCACTCTGGAGCGCATGCCTCCCTATCGAGGCTTGACTACTTCTTTCTCCCGGCAATCGAATTACACCTAGCAAGCGAGGCACAGCTACTACCCAGAGGCATCTCAGAACACTCCCCTCTCATGCTAGAACTTACCACCAACAGGCCAGCCACCCTGCCCACCTAGCGAATAAACAATTATTACTTGGGTTTCCCTGAACTAGTGGAGCATATCCAGAAAGCCACGGAATCATATTTTGAACTAAATACAGCCTCAGTAGAAAACCCGACAGTGCAGTGGGAGCATATAAACCAGTACTAAGAGCGAAACTCATCTCCTGGATCACAGCCCACAAGATAAAACAGTTAAAAGCACTCAAGGAGGCCGAAGCGCAAGTACAAAGAGAAGAGGCAACCCACTTGTCCCTAAACCAAACAGAGTCACACCGTGCATTACATCTAGCACAAAAACAGCTACAGAACATTGCCCTAGATAACGCCAAGCAGGCACAAAAAGCAATGCGAGCCAGGGTGTACGAAAATGGAGACAAAGCGGGCAAAATGCTGGCATGGATGGAGAGGAGAGATGAGGGTCTCAGACTAGTGAGGATAATCAGGACACAAGACAACGCACCAATTACAGCAGATCGGACATAGCGGAAGGATTCGCAACCTATTATGCTGAACTCTATAAAACACCAACCTCCCCCATAGACACTTCAATCCTAACAGGAATCTCTGTCCCCACCCTTAAACCAGACCAGATATCTCTGTTAGAAAAAGACATCACAGAAGATGAACTAAACAAAGCCATAACGGACCTCCAATCCGGGAAAACCCCAGGACCCAATAGCCTCCCAGTGGAAGTGTGGAAAAAAATAAGCCCAAATGCGATGACACCACACCTATTGAGGATGTACGAAGCCTCATGCAGAGAGGGATGTCTCCCGCAGGATTTTAGGAAAGCCACAATAGTAGTATTGCCCAAGGCAAACAAACCTCCAGACAGATGTAGTTCTTACAGACCCATCTCTCTCATTAATACCAAAACCAAAATCCTAGCAAAAACACTTGCTAACCGACTACAGCAGATCATACCCTCCTTGTTCCACCCGGATCAATGTGGATTCATGCCGCAAAGATCCACGCGTATGAATATACACAGGTTACATACAGCATTGGAGAAAGCAACCACTATTCAGGGCCCATTAGGTTTACTAGCGGTGGACTTTGAAAAAGCATTTGATTCAGTCAACTGGGAGGCAATCTGGAAAATAATGCAAAGAATGGGATATGGGCCGCAATTCATGAGCTGGATCAAACTCCTGTATAAATCACTGGTAGCAGTAACAAAAGTGAACAGCTTTGAATCTAACCTCTTTGAATTAGGGAAAGGGACAAGACAGGGATGCCCCCTATCAGCAATGATCTTCGCGATAGCAATCAAACCCCTTGCGATAAGAGACACAGGGACATGGGACGGCTTCGGCTGGTCGGAAAACTGGGAAGACAAAGTGTCCCTATACGCAGACGACCTGCTTATATACTTAAAAGACCCAGTAAGATCCTGCCCCATAGTAACTATTGTGCTAGAGGGATATGGCTTGCTCAGCGGCCTACGCGTTAACTGGGCCAAATCCATTCTGTTCCCTTTAGGACAGGAAGAAGACACAATACCACCCCACTGCCCCTACCAAGTAGAGAGGGAACAATTCAGATACCTGGGTATACAAATCACTAGCAACTTGAACGATTACATCCCTAAAAACGTACACCCGGTAATGACAAAATTTGCGGAAGATGTCCGACACTGGTGAACCCTTCCTTTAACTTTATTAGGTAGAGCCGCACTCTTCAAAATGATGGCCCTGCCCCGTTTCTTATATATATTACAAAATGCCCCATTCCATATCCCACCAAAAGAGTTTAGGAAAATAGACCAAACACTCCGGAAGCTGCTATGGAATGACGGCCACCCACGCATGGCGCTCTCTACCAGAGGTCCATATGGGAGGGTGGAATTGGAGTCCCCCGACTGCAGATGTACTACTGGGCCAGCCAAATGGCAGACATGAATGATAAACTGCATGGAGATACCTCCGCGCCACATAACAGACCACCAGAGACAGACACTCCGAAAAACCCATCATGAAATACCTCTATAAGAAGAAAACCAGAACGACTACTCCCACCATGCAATTACACACAACCCAGATCTGGGCAGACACACATAGATTTGTGGGATGGGGAAACAAGCTATCCCAAGCACAGCCACTATGGAGCAACAAGAACCTCCCGGAAGTGTACACGCTTCCCAAATGGCCAAACTGGTCACGGCATGGGACGTTGACGATAGGTGATGTCGTGAAAGAAGGCAACTTAATTCCATTTACGGAGCTGACACGCCGCTTCAATCTCCCGCAAACCAAACAATACCACTACACCCAGTTGCACCACACACTACAGGTCAGCCTCCCCGATATGAACTCCCTGTCGGAATACACCCCAATAGAACGAAACCTATTCCCAGAACGAATCACCCACAAAGTAACATCGGTGTTGTACAGCTCCATAACCTCCTTCTGCACAACAGAACTGTCAGGGCTACAGGCCAAATGGGAAACTGATGTGGGTACTATACTACCAGAGCAATGGGTCTCTGCACTGATGTTCCCCAGGGAAGTGGCCATATCTTCAAGACTTAGGCTGATTCAACTAAAGATACTGCATAGGGTATACTACCCCAGGGTAGCCCTCTATAAATGGGGAAGGATAAATGATCCGGCCTGTCTGCGGTGTAGAGCTGCGGAGGGTACCTTCTTCCATTTCCTGTGCGAATGCGCCCACATTCAACAACTCTGGGAGGCATGTTGCAATGTACTATCAACAGTCATGCGCAAATCGATTCCTAGAGACCCAAAACTACTGTGTGAGTGGAGGATGAAATTGAGCTGTCAAGATATGAAAAACTGTTTCTGTTCACCACCACCTCAATAATTGAAAGGAACATTGCACAACAATGGGGGTCGGAAGTGACACAGAGCTATGATCAGTGGGTGACAGATGTGGACATTTGTGTTGCAATGGAGCGCAGGGTGTACACGGCCAGAGGATGCCCGGCAAAGGTGCAAAAATTTGGCAAAAATGGGAAGACGCCCACTGAAATACAACTCGGAATAATTGATTGAAGGGTCATGTTGGGGCACATCTTGGTGTTTTTTTGTGTGCTCGTAACAAGGGAATGGGGGTATGATTTCTTGTAACATATAGACTCATTCTCAACTACTTGCATGTACTGGAGGGAAACGGACAATGACCTTTTCATTTGTAGTGTGCCTGTATTTGTTTGTTTGTATTTAAATCAATAAAATGTGTTATCAAAAAAATAATTTCACAGTGTCAGTAAACACTCCTTTCACATAAACAAGCTAAACAAAGGAGTGGTCGCAAACCCCAGACTGGAATTCAGGCTTCCATAGACCAGCGTCAGCTCAGGGATCACTGTGCCCTTTCTTTAGCAAGTGGTGCACGTGCTCAATTCTTCACACAGCCTCAGCAGCAAAAGATGTACCATATCGATCAAAAAGTGGAATACAGAGTACTCAGCAAATGTCCTGTGAATGCAGCGCGTTTTGGGCATTCACAGTGACAATAACTCATGCTTCCTTCGCACACTGAGATGTATTCTGTATTTTAAATCAGCAATATGACATCTACAATTCAGTATTCAATCAGCAGTATGACATCTATAATCCTGCCGTGAAAGGTACATTCAAATTGTCAACAGTATCTCTCAGCTTATTGTTGCTGCTGAGAGAGTCGGCAGTAGTGTTTAGCAGGTTGAATGTGTAATACGTCCAGTTGGGGCAATATGGCATGAATTAAAACAACGAGAAAAAAAAAAAAACACCTGTTGAAATGGTCTCTGCATTCATGAGTGGCACCAATTATTTGAATGCTGATGTTCCAGGGTGGGAGTCTGTAATCTATCTCTCCATATGTTCTGGACTACACCTCCCATGATCCTCTCCTTGGACTATGCTGAATAAGACTAATGGGAGTTGTAGTCAAAACATCTGGATAGCCAAAGATTGCAGACCCCTGTACAAGGAAATTGGAGCCGCGTACAGAAGCTTTCCTGGAGAGATCACATCCCTTTATGAGAATGGGAAACATTTTTAAAATAAATGTTGAAAACCCACACAGGTTGCAAAGGAAGATTTGCACTTAATTTATCTTTGACACTAATTGCTGCATTGACTGACTCAGTTGGTGGACATCTTTATGGGAAGAAGATTTGTATTCGTTAAGACATGCATACCATAAAAACACAACAAATTTACATCTCAGTATTCATAAAAACATGAGGCAAATAGAATCGTCATATATAGACTTAAAAAACAAAACACTAAAATCATGAGCAGTCCAACCTTAATAAAAATGCTCTTCGTGACAAGGTACGCTTTCAAAACATCAGGACAGCCCACCCCAGCTGGTCATAGCCCATAATAGATAATCTAGTGCAGGCTTGTAGCGTCGCAATCCACTGCCCTGCAAGACAGGTTTTAATGTTTGTCCCCTTACTGTTGACAAGGTGGGACAGAATAGAAAAAAGTGTGCCAGATCTTCTTTGGGTGCCCTACAAAGGAGACAAGACTGGTCCGTCATCCCTTTAGACTGAGCCGACATCACAGCTCTCAGGTGTATGCAATTAAAATGAGCCCTTGTAACAGAAGAACGCTGAGATGGATGAATGGATGATTAACCCGGCTCAGATATACTTGGAGAACAGGGGAAGTGATCAGTAGATGTGTCCTATTAGCAGTCTTCGTAAACTCTAGAGATGCTCTTTGGGCCGAAAGAAACTGAGACACACTTATTTTCATAGAATTTGTAGTCTCAGTGGATAACAAAGCTGATATAAAAAGCAGTATCTCACCCATGCATCATCCAGCAACGTTTCCACGCGCCTAAGCCAGGGGGGTTTTATATGAGAGTTTTTATGCACCAAAAAACAAATACATTCCTGAGTTAAGGTTACTTTGGTATTTCACCAAATTCTGAGCCAATGGCTGACTGGCAAAGGTACAACCAGATCGCCCAGAAAATCGGCAGCCGAGGTCTTGGTGTTACAAAGTTAGGAGCCGAACCTGGCAGCTCCAGAATGCTCTTAAAAAAGACATTCTCGGCCACCTGGAGGGGCTCCAATCTGCCAAAGCCCCACAGCTCCATACCATATTTTGCCACAGACATGGCTTTGCATTCCAAGACTGTCAATACCAGTTCTAGTGGTTTTGCTTTAAATGAGCCCAAATCTCTAGACACCCCTGATCACCTGCTTAAACCTCTGTGACTGCTTTTCAATATGTGCCTCTGGCCCAAAGTTTGCAGAGAATCTCACCCCAAAATATTCAAAATGGTTCACTCTAGGAATCAGTTCTCCTTTACAAGAGATAACTAGAGACCTAGGGGGGCGTTTCTTTCTGCAACCAGCCATCAAAGCCGATCTCCTGGTAAATATCTTGAGCCCAAGACTGTCCATATAACCAGAGTAGTCATCCATCAAATGTTGTCATGATCTGGGGGTATGGGCAAGTAAGACCAAGTCATCAGCATAGCCAAGTACTGGCAGATGTCTATTGCCCAGCCTTGGGAAATCAGAAGATGATTTCCATAGGTATTAGTCTAGGCTATTGGTGTAAAGACAAAACAGCAGGGGCAGGACACACCCCTGACGCACCCTACACTCCACCCGGAAAGAGATGGTGTGTTATCCATCAGATCCACTTGTCACCTGGACCATTCTAGAGAGATGTAGTCTCTCCATCAAATCCACCAATGGACCGGGCATTTCATGGATCTGAGCTTGCTCCACATCCTAGCACGATTGACTTTGTCGAATGCCATACTCAGATCCATGAAAGCCAACAAAAATAGGCTCTTCCTTGACAAACAGTGAGAGTGATATAAACAAATATAGATTCAGGGCCTGTTATGCAGTTCCCAGCCCCGGTCTAAATCCCATTTGGATAGGAGAGAGAATGCTTGCATTTTCAGCCCAAGACTCAAGTCTCCCTAAAATGACCCGCCCCAGAATCCTAAAAGCTGAATCTAGCAGGGAGATTGGTCTATAAGACCCTGGCCGCTCCCTAGGGCCTTTGTTGTATATTGGACAGATCAGCACACAAGACCAAGAGGCATGGATAGGGCCTACGGCACAGACAGCATTGAATCCCAGAATCCATAAATCTGGCTGTGCCATAACAAATCTGCTGGAACATTGTCCGGACCCGAAGCCTTGTTTCTGCCCTGATTAGCCAACAAAACCTCTTATACTGTAAACACAACACTGGCTACCGTATCACAAATTGTCAATTTAGGGCCTCAGCCAGACCTACTATCCCTGTATATACTTGCACAGTCATTACCAAACAAGGAGGAGTAATGAGCCAACCATGGCCGCTCCAAAACTACCACAGGTTGCCCACCAGTCCTGAATTTCTAGAAGGGTCCCTTACTAACGATTTCCCAGAACAATTTGGCATTATTAGATGCTAAGGAATGTATCCAATTCTCTCATGTGTCTCTTTCAATTTCTTGCTTCCTGCATGCAATGGCTTTCTTATATGCTGCTCGAGCTCCAATAATGTTCAACTTTACAGAAAATGGGATTTTTAAAATTCTTTACAGGGAGGACTTCGATTTTTCACATTCTGAATTGAACTATTTCGGATGGGAACGGGCCCTACCTTTACCCTCCCCCATAGTGAATGTAGCCGAAACGTTAGATGGAAGAAGCAAAAGATCTGCTCAGAAAACCGCCTGTTCCATACATCCAGAGAGTAATCTTTCGAGATCTGCCAGTGATTTCTAACAATTGCACTCTGAAGGCACCAGGGATCCACTGATTGCCATTTTACCCTAAGTTTCAGGGCAAGAGAGGCCACTCCCTGGAGGTCATCCCAATCCACATGCCCATACTGACATCTCAGCTTGAGCCGGATAGGAACATTATCACTAGCCAGATTGTCGAGTACTCTAAACCCACTAATACAACTTCAAAACCTGACTGGGACACACAAGTAGTCAATGGTCGAGCGACCCATTGTAGAGCATTTTTATTTACTTCTGACCTTTTTGGGACTCAGACAAACCATCCATGCAATATCGTAGGACCATCACAACTGAGAGAATTTGTTTTTCTTTGTATTGTGATCTGGGAAAGCAAGGTGTATATTTCATCAAGTACATTTGTCATAAGGTGATCCTTTCAAATGATTTAACAAAAACAATCTGTAAAACTACATTTTCATGTCCATCTATACAGTGATACATGTGTTTGGGTGAGTATTGGTGGCCGCATCTGTTGTATCGTCAGCCCGGATAGCCACAGAGTCATTGCTTCATAACCGCTGTAGAATTCTGTGACAGAATACCATCTGCAAGTGTGCACACTCTTGAGATTTCTGTTTCTAATACAAAGTGAAAATGGTTTATTTACAGGAAAGTGTGCTCTGCTGAACAGACATATTTATTTATTTGTATTTATTACATTTGATTATGTGCCCAAACCCAGAGGTATCACAGTGTAGGTTACAAGGTTACAGTAAATCTTTCTGGTTACAAAGGAGGAAGTTGTCAGGTGACAATAATAACAATGACAAAGTAGTTACAACACAAGTAAAGGTTAGCGGCAGCATAAACTTAGAGTTACAGCAGCATGTGGTGATACACAGTGCTGATGAGGGCAGGCAGGTTAGAAATTGTGGAATAGCCAGGTTTTTAGCAGTTTCTTGAAGTGGATGTGGGAGGGCTTGTTGCTTATGTTCGACCAGAGTGAGTTGTAGATTCTGGGAGCTACTACAGAGAAGCTGGAACCTCCTGAACTTGCATTCTTGAAGCAGCGGATGAGTAAGTGAGTGCTAGAGTTAGATCTGAGAGATCTAGTTGAGGTTTTGCAAGGGAGGCATTGATTAAGATAGGTGGGGGCTATTTGGGTGAGCATTTGTGTGTGTAAGTGTTTTGTGTAGTATTCCAGCTTGTATAAGTAGCCAATAGTCCCGGGAGTATAGCTCAGCGGCAACGTGCTCGCCTTGGAAGCAAGCCAACACGAAGCAACACAGGTTCGATCGCCGGGTCTGCGCTTAGAAACCTCTGGGTATTTAAGCGTGTTATAAATATGCAACTGAGACAACTAAAAGAAAAAACAATTACGCAACTACAACAAAAAAACTATTCCTGTAACAGCGCCTCAATGCCCGCGGGCTGTGTGAGTGCTTTAAAAATGCTAAAAATAAAATAAATAATGTAACTCTCTCCTAGTCTCTGAAATGTGGTCCCTTTTTGATTCCAAGTGCTGCTCTTAGTGTTTATTTTGCAATAATTGCATTTTGGCTAAATTTTTCTTAGTGGTAGCTATAGTCCTGGTGTAATCTTTTCAGTCGGGCTGGAGAAACTACAACAAGGATCTCGGTTTTTTCGCCATTGAGGCATAGACTGTTGCCATCCAGTTTTGGATGAGAGAGTAGATTTTATTTATGAGAATAGAGTCCTGTTCTAGATTGACTGTGATTGGGATGAGTATCTGTATATCATCCGCAAAGTTAGTGTAGATTTATCCCATGTCATCTAATGTTGCAAAGAGAAGTTTAGTGTATGCATTGTAAAGAGTCAGGGAGAGGCACAAACCTTGGGGTACACCTAGCGGTACTGGTATAGGGTTGTCCGCCTCCTCGCCTGTGAAAATATATTTGACACAATACCGCCTGATAGTAAATATTGGCCTAAGCACATTCACATTGCACCGTAATATCGCATTGAATTAACCTGAACCAGGCCGACAACACTGCCATTTTGCTTCAACAGAGCAAAATGAACTTTGTGCTGCTTTATGACACAGATAAGAACGTTGAAGCTGCTAAGGTGGATTGTTTATCCTATACTGAAGAACCTTGAAGCTAAACAAAAGCTGTACTAATCTGTAATTTAGATACCATCTGTCCCAACCGTGCCTACCCCGTTCAAACAGCAATGTAAAATAATGAATGGCTAAACGTGCTCTTCAGGAACTAACTGACTTTAAACTCAAGAACAAATTGTAGACAAACATAAGAGAGTAAAATGAGGAATATTACCTTTGTGTCTTGTATTTGGAAAACATGTGAACTGTTTGATGGAATAGCAGACTATGCAAAGATGTTTAAAAATGAATTAGTTATGTAGTTAGGTCACAAACCCTAGATTATGTATTACATAAAGAGGGGCTGGACGATGTGTCCGGCTGTGAAGAATTTGTATAAATATGTGCATTTGTGGAATTTTCAGGACTCTCTCATCTCACGGTGTCTGCTTGCACAGACTGCAGGGTGTTGAGAACGAAACTGCTGTTTGTCAATAAATTACAATTGTAACTTTGACCTTGTGACTGGCGTATTTCTATTATGTAGTAGTAAGCCTTGATATTCTTTAATCTTTCAGATGGCGCCTGAATAGGGACCCTCAAGATTGATGCCACATCGCTAGGATGAAGACGAGGTCACTAGACCGGGATAGGAGAGTGACGGTGGGCAGCGTTTTGAGGGCGTCATGTTTGACGAAAACGCCAGCCACGACGATTTGATGTCCATTAGACCTTTTTTGGTTGAAATCAGGTGAGTCGTGCCCTGATTCCTAAAAGTATATATTTTATATTTGTTTGGTTGAAACTGTTGTGTTTGCAAATACAAACGTCGCCAGGTAAGATTGTGATTTAACTATGCCTGGGAAATTGTCATCCTGCTTCGCGGTATTTTTCCGCAGGGGAAGACAATCTTTGGAACATGGCCAACCAGCGCCACCCAAAGGGTCGCCGGCTTATCATATGTATTGTAAGTACGGCCTGGGAGTTATCATACTTAATGCTATTTGGCACAGACTGACCAGACATGTTTCCGAACTTCAGTGGCCAGTTTATGGTAGTTTTCAAATTGCTCGCCTAGAGCATTTAGAATCTGTATTGTTTAGAAAAAAGGCTAGGCCTGCAGCATTTGATGCAGTTAGAGATTGGAGGAAGGAAGCTATGCAGCAACTCAAAAGTAGAGAAAAGCATGTGCGTAGGCATACGGCAAATGCTGAGAAAGCATTGTTGCATGATCAGCATAAACAGTCAGAATCCATTAGAGGTATGGGCAGGGCTTTTCAAGTAGATGTGCAAAAGACATACCCATTTCAGGATTTTCATACATCAGACGAGTTAATTAATACATTATTGAATGAGCGTGGAACTGTTTAAACTGCCCCGCCTCCTTATGTGCCTCCGCCCGTTCTTGTTCCTCTTCCTCCCATTGTTGTTCCTCCTCCTGCACCTGCACCTGTTCCAGCAGTTGCCGTCCCCATAGTTCTGTCTGCACCAGCAGCAGTATTTCCTCCACTGCCCACTTAACTATAGTTGCATGAACTCTCTTTCCTAGGTGGTTCTGCTCTACCTGTAGTGGTTGAAGGGGCGGGAGGTGATTCAAGAATAGTGACTGGTGGCACAGTAACTAAAGACAGAAAGAAAGAATTGTATACATGGGCTGAGAAGTACATAGAAGAGGGTGATGAATCGGCTGCTTTGGTTGCAATTTTTGACCAAGGGGGTATTCCTGAACAGAATATTTTGATAGAACGAATGGGAATGTATTTAGTTGATATATGGAGTGATTTGCCAGACATGAATGTCCCACAGGAGTTGCAGGATTTGAATGTCCTTGCCCGCTCAAGGGACACTGCGTTGAAAGTATATGAGCATGTAGCGAAGGTATTTGAGTTTAAAAAGGGATCTAAATCAGTTACAGAAAGATGAGATGGATGAAAATGGACGGCAGGCTTCATATGTGCAGAAGCAATTTCTTCCTCCATTGAAACCAATGAGTGAAGAAATGCGCATTTTACACAAGAGACGCTCTTAGATGGATTTTGGATGTTTCAATTTCTCCCATTGAAGTGCATGACACGTTTAATCAGCATGCTCCGGCAACGCAAAGCAAAGTGTTACAGGGGATGGTTGAGTATTTACAGGATGAATGTATGAAGAAAAAGGTATGTTGTCCCGCAGATTTGATGGTTATTTATAAAAGAACAGTTTCACCCAATACTGCTTTGACTTCTTTGTCACTCGATTTGGCCTTACTACTTAATAGACGTTCAGATTTGCCTTCTTTAGAATTGCAGATGAGAGAGGTTCCTATGACATTTGTTCCAAAAGTAAAGATTCCTGCTGATGCCGTAGCAAGAACACCTGCCACTACTATTGCAGCACATTATATCTCACAGTTTGTCCATGTGCCGTTTTCTAGACAGGAAGTGAATACCATTAGGCAATCAATTTCAGATAATTGGAAGAATCCATAAGGATTTTACAAAGAAATAGAATCTGTCTTGCATTCGTCAGTTTTCACGCTGGGTGATATTGATTTGTTGTTTCCTGTGATCCTTTCTGCTGACTTGTGGAAGCAGATTAGAACTATAGATGATCAGGCAGGGATGGGTGATACATGGGATGCCTTAGTACAAGCAAATGGGGAAAGGAAAGCCGGCGAGAAACCACCACAGGTGATACTGATGTTGCCAGATAGAATAGTTACTAAATTAAAAAAACTCTGGTACCTGAAAAGAGAATTATATGGAATAAGCTTACAGCTTGCATGCAAGGGAAGTCACAGGGTGCAACATAGTATTTTAACAGATTTGAGCAAGTATTTTCAGATTTTAGCTGTCAAGATTTAAGTACAGAGCCAAGAAAGAGTTTGTTGACAAATTTGAATTGTTACACATGGCTCAGTATTATGAAAACAGGGTTAATACGGAGAAGGAGAAGGTGGAAAAGAAGAAGGCAGACTTGAAGACTAGAGGGATATTGCAGCAAATAGCTAGAGGAACCAGAGGTGGGAAAACACAGTCCAGAAGCCAATTTACACCACAGGGTGGCACACAACTGGGTCCTGTACACATAAACCAGTGTGCATATTGTAGACAGGAAGGTCATTGGCAAGCACAATGCCCGCTCCTTCAGCAGAGATCGAATAACACGTATGGTGCCATGGGTAGACGATCCAGAGGCCATCCAGGGATAGGGGGTCCTGGTAGAAATCAGTTTGCACAGAATCAACAGGCACCACCACAAGATGATCAGCAACAGAATTTTAATAGTGGGAATATAATCCTTCGAATGTCTATTTTTCTGAACATTTTACATCTGATGATATACTGTTCTGTTAGGACAGCCTGAAGCAGGGTCTGGAACTGAGACCTATTCCCATCAATCAGAAAGGACCCTATGTTGAAATGAAGGTGGGGAATAGGGAGCATCTTCTTTTGATAGTCACAGGAGCACAAAAGTGTTCTATTGATCATTCACGGGTTCCAGATATTCAATGTCAGGGCACAGCAACATTTCTGTAGGTTTCTCTAGTACGCCAGTGGTTAGTCTGGTCTCAGCTGATACCAATTGCATTGGGACTGTTTACTGATTCTTGTCCATTTCTCTTGATGCCAAATTGTGGCAAGAATTTGTTGGGATTGAATTTATTGAAGAAATTGAATGCTGTAATTCATTGTTCTCTGGCTGGAGTGTATCTGACAATTTCACGCCAACAAACTTCCGTTCCACAATTTTTGTCTATGCCTTTACCAACTGAATTAAGTAAGGTTCCCACATGTTTATGGGCAATTAATGACAATGACGTTGGAATTTTACGGGTTGAGCAAATTGCAGCGTATCCCGCCCTATAAGATTTCTGTTGAGGGTGAACAGGCCTTGAAGAGTATTGTCTCTGATTTCATACACGAGGTGTGATTGAAAAAATTGCGGGGAGCGTGTAATAGCCCGATTTTACCAGTTTACAAAAAGGGGATAATGCGATTCCTTTTTTTTTATTATTGATTTACGCACAATTAATAAGGTGGTTGCTCCACAGTTTCCGATTGTGCCCGATGTCACCACAATTCTGACTACGATTCCAGCCATGGCTACACATTTTAGTGTCGTGGATTTGAAAAACGCTTTCTTTAGTATTCCTGTGCATGTTGAAACTAGATATTTGTTTGCGTTCACCCTAGGGAACGCTCATTCACTTTCACTCCTGTGTCGCATGGGTACACTGAGAGTCCAAGTGTCTACAGTCGAGCGTTGAAAGCACAGCTTGATATGCTTGATTTGCCTTCCACGTGCACGTTGTTGCAAAATGTAGATGATCTAGTTCTAGCTGCTGATTCCAAAGAGGCTTGCAAAGAGGTCACCGGGTTGCTGCTTATTCATTTAGCAGAACATGAGCATGAGGCTTCATTGAAGAAATTCCAGTATTGTCGACAGGAGGTTGCCTATCTGGGCTATCTCCTGTCAAAGGAGTGAAGAAGGCTGACACCTGAACGGATGAAAAGCATCTCTGATATGTCTGTTCCAAATACACAGAAGGAGGTCAGAGCTTTAATTGGCATGGCTTCATATTGCACACAGTAGATTCCGAATTTTTCGTTGTTGATAAAACCTATGTTGGCACTGACAAAGAAGGACATTTCTTTGCCTTACCAATGGAACATGGATTGCCAGAACTCTTTTGATTTGCTTAAAGCTGTGTTGTGTTCAGCACCAGTTTTGGGCACACCAAATTATGAAAAGGGCTTTGTTTTGTATGTGCATGAACGTGATTAATGTGCTTTGGCTGTTCGACACAGGAATATTGGGGCAAGAACAGAAGGTGCAGCTATTTTTCCTCCATGTTAGATCCTGTTGCATGCACTTTGCCAAGATGTTTGAGAGCTGTAGCTGCTGCATCTGTAAAACAAAGGGAGGGTATGGTTTTAGGTCACTCTTTAACCGTGATGGTACCCCACTCTGTAGACGTTTTATTAAACAGAACGCAGGTTCAAAATCTCACATCAGCCCGACTAACAAGGTACGAGCTGATTCTATTTGCTCCGCATATCCAAATTAAGAGATGTTGTTCGTTGAATCCGGCTGAACTATTGCCCTCTCACAAGAGACAGACTGCAGTGACAAGATGTCACATGATTACATTTTTTGTTACATAACAAGAAACTAAGGGCAGAATTGATTTCACTGATACACCCTTAAAGAATCCACAAGGTGAGCTATTTTGTGATGGCTCCTGTTTTAAACTACCGGGAGGTACATCCACAGCTGATTATGCAATCACCACTTTAAACACTGTTTTAGAGAGAAAACAAATTCTGCATAATTCTGCACAAGCTGCAGAGATTATTACATTAACTAGAGCTTGTGAAATTTCTGAATGACTTAGTGTGAACATATATACAGATAGCCAGTATGCTTTCGCAGTGGTTCATAATTTTGGCTGACTATGGACTGAGACGGGATTCCTGACATCACATGGATCAAAAATTCAAACTGGCACTCTGATAGTCCGGTTGCTGTCAGCACTTGAGCTTCCTACACAACTAGAAATAATAAAGTGTGCCGTACACCAGAAAGTGACGGACGATGTAGGAAAAGGAAACACTTTTGCTGACAGAATAGCCAAACAGACTGCTACTGACCTGCACTCAAAAATGTATGTGCTCGATTCAGCGAGATGGGTTACTAATACTTGCATAATGGACCAAGGGATTAGCAGTGTAAAAGAGATTCAGGCTAAAGCTACTCCAGAAGAAATCAAACAGTGGGATGAGTGTCTAGCGAGTCTAGATGATGAGGGTTGTTGGGTGGATAATGAGAAACAAAGATGGATGCTACCCAACGCCTATATCACTGCTATGGTAACCATGGCTCCTGGCCCAACACACATGTGCTAAAAAGATTTGTCAACAGTTAGATCCCGTCTGCTATAACACTAATATCCAGAAAACTGCTGAATGTTTGGTCCAGATTTGCATTATATATTTGCAACATAACATTGGGAAGGGAACACTGACACCAAAGGGCAGTCTTGGTCCTCCCTCCATGCCATTCAAAGTGATTCATTTTGATTTCATTGAGATGGAACGTTGCCAGAACTACAATGTATGGAATGCACCGAGACCGAAACAATTGAAGGACATTGAATATCCGCTTTTGTCTGATTACTGTGATCCGTTGACGCAAAACTTATGTTTGATTCACCAACAGGTACAAGCAGCCCTCCCTGTGAAATACGAGGGTCCAGGTCACATGACGTGCACTGGACGTTGGGTGTTGCCATTCGGTATGGGATAAAAGTGTGCCTAGGACGACAGTGCAATGTACATGCTTTTCGTGGAGACGGATGCGTGAATTTCATATTTTTGTGGGTTCACACACGATTAGTTCACTACTGTTGCATTGCGTACTTCTTCTTTTGGAGGGGGATTTGCCTATACGCACATGCGTGTGTGATTATTTGTCATACTATGAGGCAGACAGTGTAACGCTCACCTGATTCTCGCAGAGGCGCCGGTCTTGACTGGGCGACTACCGTATCTTCAAAGGTGATGTGTAGCACCTGGTTGGCTCTTTGGGCTGGACCTCTGTGCACTGTATGCCTGACTTCAAGAGTAAGATGTCTGCAGACAGAAAATATGGGATTAATGAACTGGGGTTATTGGGGTGTCCCTATCTCTTCCCTTTTTTGCTCTCCTGTAGACCCCCAAAGGTTAACGCTCTCACCTTAGGTAAGTGAATGCCGAGCTCTCCATCTGCCTCGGGGCAGGGTGCTGTAACCAGTTTCTTCACTGAATCGGTAGCGCAGGCCTCTTGACTTCAGAGGACTGCTGTCCGTCGTTTACTGCACGAACGGTAAGTTTTGAGTAATTCTATTGTCTTTAAAGTCTTTAGCAATGATGTCTCTTGTTTTGCAGGTTCCGGCGATGGCGGATGACGGGCTGAAGTGAGTTGAAGATGGAGTCCGTATGATGAATAGAAGCGCTTGGAAGCACGTAAGTAAGCGCTTGTTGCCTGCTTCACGATGCGCTCTAACTGTCTTTTATTTTGCAGGTACGAGTTCGGAGCGGCTGCAGGGTGCCGGAATACCCACTGGGGTTGATGTGGAAAGGAGTAATGGCACGTGAGTATCAAAGTTCCCCAATGTCTTTAAACGCACCTTGTTTTGTCTTTCAGATGCAGGATGCAGCGCCGAAGGCCTCAGGAGCGTGCGAAGAGTCGGTAAGCTTTTGTCTTTCAGATGCCGGAATGCAGTGTGAAGACCTCCGGAGCGCACGAAGAGTAGGTAAGCCTTTGTCTTTCAGATGCCGGAATGCTAACCTGTTCTTGCTTGTCTTTATAGGTGTTGCTGAAGACTGGATTCAGGATGGTAAGCCTTTTTCCTTAGGCCCAGGATCCGATGCAGAAGACACAATGAGCGTTCTGCTGCAGAGGATGCAGAATAACGCGAAGCAAGATTCATCCACCGGGTGTGGTTTAAATAGCCTCCTGTAGTGCTTAGGTGTCTCCTTCCACAGCCACGCCTAGGTAAGAAAAGAGTTCCTGCTTTCCAGAAGAGTTCCAGTGTTCTGAATCTAGGGAGTGGCTCCTGCCCCACCCAACAGGAAAAGTAGTTCCAAACAGAAGAGGATCAGAGGCTCAGCTGGCAGGCAAGTAAGCAGCATGGTCTGCTGCAGGTAAGTCCACCCAAGCATCATGAGCCCGGCGCTTCCAGCGCTGGGACTGGGCACATTTATGAGCCTGGTGCCACTGGTGCCAGGACTGGGTCCAAAAGGTCCCAATTGGGACTGGTTGGCCCTCGGAACCTGGGTTATGGATCTGCTTCCAAGGGAGTTGGGAAAACCCTGACCTTTTGGAAGCAGAGATCATGGCAGACAGTGAGTTGTGCATGCATTTTCCCACTGTGGTTGCCCCTGTGTGTCACAAACCCCATTTTCGAAGTTATAGTAGCCTATGTGTTCCTCACGTATGCATTTTTTGTGTTGCAGGTTGCCACAGCGTACTGTGAGATGTTTTTTTTTACTCACACGTGGACTACCGCGGGCTCGCATACCCATTGATTTATGTTTTTGCGGTGGCTTAGCGTTGGCCGACCCGTTATTTTTTCCACAGGAGTCACATAGAGCCTTGCTGGAGCACAGTGGTACGTTTTCCATCATGTACCCTGCCCACTCACTTCAATTGCCCAGGACAATTGTTGGCTGCACCTCCCTTTGCGCTAGCTCATCAGTGCCATGACTGGGAGGGCAACAAGTGGGAAGGGAGGCAAGGTTGGGTGACCTGCCAGAGGAAGTCAAGGTGGGCGACATGGCCAAGGTGGGCAACGTGGCCGGGGTGGCCAAGGTGGCCAAGGTGGACGACGTGGCCAGGGTGGTCAAGCTGGCCAAGGTGGTCCCCATGGGCAAGGTTTCCAGGCCCATGCAGGGATAACTATGCCCCACACCCAACCAGAGCAGGGAGATGCAGCTGCTGCTGACATCCCCAGCACCCGTGGTCCCGGAAAAGCAGTGCCATCTGCTGTCCAGAGCAGCCAGGGTGTGGAAGCTGCTGGGCAGCTGCGGCTACCACCACCCATGCTCAGGGTCTGCCAACCCGAACTGTAGTGGTACCAGCCCAGGCACAGGGTGACTCAATGGCCTATTTCCATGTCCTGAAGACCAGGTCACATGCGGTGCAGGGTCCTGGCAACAGCACTCAGCTACCGATACCTGCAAGCCGACCTTCTGTAGTAACATCAGTGGCTGATTCCATAGGCTAGTCCGCCTGTACTCCAGCCCCTTCTGACCAGAGTGGTACAAGCCACTCAGGGTCTGCACCACCTCGCAAGAGGCAGAAGCGTGCTCCAGCGTTACAGGCTGGGACCCCAGACATGGCACAGCATTCCCACACGTCAAGAAAGAGGAGTTTCTGTGATGACGAACTGGACAAGCTTGTGGACTACGTGTTGAATCACGGCCGTGACATGCTGGTGCAGGCAGGGAGCACACATACACCTGCTCAGAGTATGGCCCATTGGCAGTGCCTCGCGGACCGTATTAACGCCTTGGGCCATGAGAGGCGCACAGCTGGTGATGTCGTGAAGCGCTGGAATGTCCTCCAGAGCCGAGCAAAAGACAAGCTAGCTGCCAAGTTTGCATCTACTCAGGTGACTGGTGGTGGGTCAGCACCAGAGGATGATGAACTCATTGGACATGAGGAGATCGCTAGTGATTTCATTGCAGTGGAGCAGGTCCAAGGCATGGGAGACCTGCCAATGTATAAGGCAATGTCCGGTGAGTGGTGGTGCATGTGTGTCCAGGCCATATGTATGTTGCTTGTGTGATGTGTTATGATTGTCTGCCAGTTCAGGCTACACTGACATGACTGCCATGTGTGCCCCATCTGATGCTTGACTGATACAAGCTTGTTGTCATGCAGTCTGCATACGAACCATGTGCTGCACACAGAGGCAATACTCATCACCACACCTGCTCCCTCCTTCCATGACTGTCTCTGTCCAGCCTCTCTTGGCCCTATTCTTGCTCCAACCTTTGGTCGTGGATAGCCTGTGATGATATTCCACTCAACACTCACCTTCTATCGTCACGTCTCTGTGAGGTTACCCTGCAAGCTGCTCCTCCTCAGAGGTATTCTTCCTTTCCTCTCCATCCCCCAGCAGATCCAGAGGACTGGTATTTCATATGTTGGAGTACTGCAACGGGCTTTACCAGGATTTCTGAGATTCTACACTCTTTCCTCTGAAACTCTGCCAGACTTGGACTGTGCGGAAAGTCCTTCAGGCTTGGTGCAAGGTATCGGCCTAGGACTATGATGATGGCACAGGCTCACAGTGGCTATGTGTGTTCATTCCTGAACCCTGTGCAAAGTCCCTATGGGTCCTGGGCCAGCAATTCCTTCTACTCCATCTCCAGTATTTTCTTCCTTCTCATGGTATTTCATCATCTCTTTCATGCTCCATAAGGGTCAGTTGCTCCTCATGGAAATTAGTTTGTGGTTCTCCTCTGTGTTGACCTGGGCCCTCCCTCTGGTACAGCCTCTCTGCCTCTATGTAACTGGAGGTGTAGATTCTCCGGTCTGGAGGCACTTCTGATGCTTCCTCATGTGTTGTGCTTTCTGTCCACCTCTCCCCCGCTATAGTCCCAGATGACTGCCCACACTGTCTGCTACACCACAGTCTGACATGCATTGTACATGGCTCATGGACAGTAGTATTCAACTTCCATCTGAGACTGGTTAACCGTTCTGGCATGGCTATGGTACCTGCCATCTGTGTATTGGCATCAGCCATCTTTGTGGAAGGATTATGCCAGTGACATGCTTGTGTGTGATGCTGGTGCTATGCTCCATGCAATACATGTGTTTATTTTGCTCTTTGATACGCATCCATGTCTGCTTTCAGGCTCCCTTCCATTTCATTGAAACTGTGTGAGTGCCTGAGTTTGTGTCATGTGTGACATGGCAGGTTAATGTGTTGACTAACAACATTGTAATGCCTATGTGTGTGGCCTATGCTATTAACATGTGTATTCATGTCTCTTTTTGCATTTCTGCAGGTGATCAGGCACTGGATGCAGTGGAGGAGAAGGAGATGGTGGAGGAGGAAATGTATTCTGAGCCCCAACCAGGCACCAGTGGAGGACGTGGTGTGGTAGCCCATGAGTATCCATTGGTGCTACAGACCATCCTGGCCAGGGGTGTCTCTGAGGACACCTATGCCTCTGTTGCTGAATCTGACATGGAACCCTCATTGTTGTCGCAGGTGAATGATTCTACTGTGGGTGTTGTTCTGTCCCAAACACCTTCAGCGGGGGTAGACTCCTCACGGGCCCAATTAGTGTTGGTATGTCCGTCTGTGGTGGTTACGGCTGCAGGGTCATGCTCCACAGTGATGGCGGCTGTTCCTGGGGCAGCTGATCATGGGAGGAATGCAGTCCTGCAGCCACAGACAGTGCTAGCGCAGCAAGTGCCAGGTATCCTTGGGTCCAGTGGGTGTGGGGGTCCAGCAAAGCGGTGGCCGTATGCCACCTGGAAATACTGTGTGGGAGCAATCCATGTATACTGCACAGCAACAGGGGGCATCATGTGAGATGTTGGCACAGGGCATGGATAGGGTGGCTAATTCCTTGCTTTCCCTGAAAGACGGCTGGAGCTCCAGCAGCAGGCATTGCAGTCCACATGTGTCAACAATGTCTTCCTCTACTTCTGAGTGTCTGGTACCAACTTCCCCTTCTTCCTCCTCACCTGAAGTTATGGATGCCGGAGCTGCTTTCTTCGTCCTTCTCCTGAAAGATAACTCCTTTTTTATGTAGATATGGTCTGTCCCGAAAGGAAGCCACTGTGACGGCGAGCTCCCAGCAAGCCAGTGCCCCCCCCTTCTGGGACAGCCTTATTGTCGGGGAAAAAGCCTTCAGGCATAAAAAACCCAGATAGAATCCAGAATGGTAAGTAGCTGAAGATGTCCAGGAATGAGCAGATCAGCAATCGGTAATAAAGGGATTCCGGTGGACTATGGTAGAAATGACCGTCCATGGATAGAGTGTATGTACTGTGTAACCAAAGAACTTCTCACAGGGTATATGAGGCGAGTACCCAGAGGGCTGCAAGGATGAGTGGAAACCTCAAATGGAAAATGCCCAAGCCGAACAGGGATTTGAAACAGATCCAAAGCGGATCGATCCTAAGCAGCGTGACAGCAGAAATAGAAGGACTGACAAGAAAGGACAAGAAGGAAAAAGTCTGCAGAAAGCAAGGTAGTAAAGCAGGGAAACAGTGGAAGGCGGACGCCAACCTAAGCAGCGGTAGCTAGACAGAAACACAAATAGCGGAGATGAAGGGAGAAGGTGAGCCAAAAGATGAGAGGCAGAGTAACAAAAGGGTCGAGGAGGAAAAACAGAGGAAAACAGAAAGAAGTGGAGCACCGCAAGGCGAAGAGAAACTTACTGAGTGATGGAAACTGCAGGGGAAAACCTAGAACGTTGCAACGTGCCTGCGGCCAAGAAACCTCTGAAAATACAGCTCCTGGCGGCGGCCATGTTGCAAAGAACTAGACTGCTCAACAAGTACACCAAAAAACGTGAAGGGGAAAGTCAATTGAGTCGATATCTCCAGCGATCCCATACAAACCATCCCCCTGGGTGTATGACAACATGCCGCTCGCACAGGCTGGACATGTCGGCCAGCAACAGGGACCGACAGGCTGAACTGGGGGCTCTGCGCACAGCCATAGCTGCTGAGGCTGAGGTCCACAGGGTTGTCCTGAGGGAAGAGAATACCTCCCTCATATCTACTCTGGTTGCGCTCGAGTTGGCAGGCAGTAGACGAGCAGAAGAGCAGATGGAGCAGGTGACGCACAATGTCTCTCTCCAATCCGTGCAACCCGTGAGGTCTTGCAAGCAGAGATCCATGTATCCCATGACATCTTGCAGGAAGAACTCTGTACATCGAGTGAGGTGCTGCATGCGGACATCCGGGCCATCATTATGCAGAATCAAACCTTTCAGGCCCACATGCTCGCTGCCATTGAGGAGCAGACCAGGGCTATACATGGCCAGCCTCCCTAACCACGCACACCCCTGAATGCTACACCAGAGGGTGACGACAACATCGACAGTTCTCCCACTCTATGCTAGCCGTGCAGGCCATGAACCCATGGAGGGTTTTTTTTTTTTTCTCTCTCAACATCCACACCTCCTGGGTGCCCCTCAACCCCTCTCGTCCACCATGGAAATTGTATTTATTTTTTTACTTAATTTTTTGTCTATTGTGCATTCATGTGACAGTGTGTTGCTTTGTGTGACATCCGGAGGCATTAACTGTGTGTTCAGGCTGGGCCCATACAGGCTTGTCTCATGTTGATACACTCCTTGTTGTGCCTTAGGGTCCAGACACATATGCCACTCCTGCTTCCGCTTTCCATGGGCTTGCTAGGAGTGCAGTGTGTGAAAGTTACTTACACAGAGGCATTGACCTTCCATCATTTCCATCATTTCTGCGGTCAGCCTGAAGTCCGACATGTGTATACACCCCTAGTGGGGATTCATGATTGTCTGGTTTGTCCAGTGCATGGTTAGCATACCTTTTTGTTCGGACATTGGTTAATGTGCATTTTTTCATGTTACATCTTCATGTATTTCCTTGAATGTCTCCATTATTGATGCCCTTCCTGCTGTATCGTTACCTTGCCCCCTTTAGCTAGCAGATAAACACTCAAGATAGAAGGGGTCCACGTGGTAGCTTTGTCACTTTGAGACCGTTGGGTCCTGTGTTTATGTTATTTTGGAAGATGGATGTTCCTGTGCACAATTTCATTTTGATGTGTTAGAGTGAGTTATTTCTGACCTAGTTTCATTTTTCGAACTGCACTTTGTTACAGTAGCGTTATGTGTTGGCCATTTATTTGTCACTTTTGACATTGCATGCCATGGCATGGTGTGGCAACCGGTTGACATGAAGTTTGGGAGGGTTTAGGTGACATACCAGGATATAGATGTGCTGTTTTCCATGGGGCTAGTGGCATACTGCATCTTCAATATGTGCCTTTTGTTCGCACGGTATTGGGTTAGTTGAAGTAGCTAGGGATGCACACAATGTAGCACTTCCAAGGACACATTCTCAGGCTGGTAAGGTTGGGACAGTTGATTTTCCGTTTGTCTTCATCGATTGTCACCTGGAATGTGCCAGGCCTGTGTGCACTCCGAAGGGGTGGGATTTTAGGTGAAAAACTGCACCACAAGCTGGGTACGGGCTGCCTCGCCATGTGCCCTTTCTTCTCCCATGCACAGCAGCCGTGCATGTGGTTGGGGATGTAGGGGCACCACCACGTCCACCAGTATGCCACGCTGTGTTTCAGCGTTGCGCAGGACACATGCTGCCACAATGATCCTGCACACTTCTGGTGGTGCATATAGTAGCTGTCCACCGGAGTGGTCAAGGGAGCCGGAAGCGTGACTTTAGCACTCCGAATGTGCACTCTGCTATGGCCCTAGTTGCAATATGGGCTGCGTTGTATATTTCCTGGGGTGGTGTGGTTGGGTTCCATATTGGCGTCATCATGTATCTGCTCAGAGGGTAGGCAATGTCCCCTGGGGAGGTGAGAATGGTTGTCATTAGTTGGCTTTGTCTATATTGTCTGTGTCTAACATGCATGCATCCCACTCAGTGACCAGGTTGGGATGATATGAGGAGGAAACCTATACCTGCCATAGACCTGGTCATCAGGCATCCCAAAAAGGCTGGTCCTGAGTAAAAAAAAATCATAACTGTATACGCGCGTTTGTGTTCTCGTGTGCTTTTTATGCATTGTTTAAGGTGCGCATTGACGCTTACATCTGCTTTCGCTTGCCGGATGTGTTTTTGGATCAGCGCGTCTTTTTCCACGTGGAGGAGAGCCCTGTTCAATTCCATGAATACGTGTCGTTAGTGCGTATGTGGTTGTTGCGAGTATTTTACTGTGGTTCTTCCCACATAAGGCCCACATTTACACTTGTTGTTCCCCATCCCACGTGTTCGGCCCCCTTTTTAGGTGTGTGCGCTGGACAGTGTGTGCCTTCACTGGGCGTAAGGCGTAAGGCGTTCGTGGTGTTGCAGTGACGTGTTGGACCCGCGCAGATTCAACGCAGGTCTCAGGTAAGCACATTTAAAAAGGTCTGCTCTAGTTTGCTGTCCCGCTTTACTATAGCACTCTGCCACTGTTTTACCTGCATAGCCTCTTTTGACAAAACGTTGGCCAATTCGTTTAGCTTCTGATTGGAAGTCTGTATACATACTGCATATTCATTTCACTCTTAAAAACTCACCATAAGGTATTGATTTTTTAAGTTTAGTGTAGTGTAGGATGAGGTAGTTGGATGATGGCTTCTTGCATGTAGAGTAGAGGTGGAACTCTCTTATTTTCTGTATGGCTTGGACGTAAGTATGTTATCAATCATGTGAAATATATTGTCCAGAAATTATTTTCATACAGAAAGTGTCAGGGCCCGGCGAGCACACTCAGAATAAACACAGGAGGAGTATACTCACAGACTGGAGATCCATGGAAGACCGTCACAACCCCCGCCAACCAGTACTTCACCAACCCGCAAGAGCTCACCGAGGGAGACCTTCCCAACAAAACCCCAGAAGTAACCTGAGCCAGATGGGTGTATTCCTTGAAAGGCGTATGACCCGACAACCCTGGAGACACACCAAGCTGTTGGGGAACAAGGCAAATTACTTCAGGATACTGCACACGGTACAACAACACAACCATACCAGGCTATTATAGCCCGCCCCAACATGATATGCAGAGTGTCTTAACCCAGGACCTTCGTACAACCAATGGAATGACAGGATTCCGATGGGTATCCTCAACGGGGTCTTCCACTAAAGGAGGCAATCAAAACACCTTAATGCAACTACCCTCCAAGGGGTTCTCACCTCAGAAACAGACCTACAGAAAGGTACAGTATATTTACTGTGTGTAGGGTGTGTAGTCCAAGTAGTTCAAGTCTCAGTAAAGGAGGGAAAAAATGACAAGTAAGAGGGAGGTTAGTGAGGAGCTAGGCCCGAACGGAACGAGGGATGCCCTAGGTATGGGGTTCAGCACTCAGCAGAGTGTCCCAAAGTCCTTGTGCTGTTGTGGGTAGGGTAGTAGGAGAGGGACTTGGAAGGAAGGAGAGGCAGGACACTGAGCTCAGACCAGGATCTTCTACTTGACTGAGGTCAGAGACAGGAGGCAGTACAGAGAACAAGAATTCCAGGAAGCAGTATGAGTAGGTACACAGATGGGTAGAAATATGAGCAGAATCAAAAGGAAGCCAGTCCGGGTCAACGTACCGTGTCATAAGCCGTGCGGACAAAAAAACAAGTAACCGAACGCTAAGCAAGGAATCCAGTAAGCAGTCCAGGGGTCGGCAACAGCAGAGCCATAGATAGAATACAAGGGATAAGCAGAAGCGGAGTCCGTAGGAAGAGCAAATGTAAAAAATTAGGGTCCATGGAACGAGATTGAGGATTCAGGAATATCACAACTAAGGGCTCTGTACTCCGAAAGGCAAGCAGAAGCGCAGTCACGTGAACCAATGCCACTTATATAGTTCTAACATAAAACGGCGTCCATGCCACAATGAGGAGGCCAGTGTCACGTGGTCTGTTGCTATGCTACAGTGACACGTCGAGCAGATGGTGCGCATCTGAAGCGAACGGGTGGAGCATAACCACGTGGCAACCATCATTTGCATGGTGCCGTCCATGACGCATCCATGCTCCAAACAGGGGGCAGGCACCCCTACGAGAACTGTGCTGGCACCGTCCATACCGCGTAGCAGAACCGCAGTTCATTTCAGGCATGGACCCCAGGCCATGACAGAAAGTAGTTAAGCTCTAAACAGAATTGTAACATTTCTAGAAGATTGTTATGTTGTCAATAACTAACTGATCTGCTTTCGAAGAAATATCGGCATGCATTCAGGCCGTATTGATGTTGGAAAGAACTGTAAAGAGACACATAAAGAGACCAAAAAATAATGGGATTCCCAGTTAACATTACTCAATTTAGTTAATAAATCCAAGGTATCTCGGATATAGAAACTTAAACTTAAGACGAAAGGTTGGAAAAAATAATCTTCATGTAGGTTGCCAATTGAGAATACAATAGGTCATCTTGGAGGGGTCACAGAGGCTCTTGTGAAACTGCGGATTGAAATATATGAGAGGAGTGATAGGATGACTGGTTTTCAAAAAGAAATATTCTTCTTAACAAATTAATTCTAGATCACACCAATGGTGGAGTAGGGAGAAAAATGTGTGAATGGTGTCATTCAGAATAGATTTGGTAACTTTCAAATAACACCCAACATTGCTGAGTTGTCTGGATGCCTCATTCTTACATTTAATGCTGTCCATGACAACTAATCCCTCCACCTTTATCCGAAGTGCAGATGATAATATTGTGATCTGTCCTTAGGTTCTCAAGAGCTGAGGATTGAGGAAAGCATACATTTCTAGATTTCTATTTCAAATCCTCTATTTTTTTTTTTTTTGTAAAGTATTTTATTGGTTTTTTCAAGAAAGTGAGAAACATTACAAACTTACAAGTGTGGTAATAAAGAAACGATACAACAAGAAAAAGTAACCTGAGAACAACCAAAACAACAGCAGTCTACATGTAGCGTTAATTATGAGATGTTTGGTGGCAAGTAAAAATTATAGTTCCGATGTTACAGGAAGCGAGGGGAACAGATTCGGGTAATTCCATCTCTGTATCAGTATGAAAAATCGGGTGTTGTAGTACGCTACAGTCCCTCAAGGAGGCTTATAGTCTGCCTTGAAGCGCATGTCACTCAGGAGGGCTTTCCAGGAGTCCAGGGTTCCACTTGTGGCTTCTCCGCTGGTTGTGATCCCGTCTTGCCAGGCCCTGGTTTCAGCAGTCGTCCATCTCGCCAGTTCGCTCAGCCACCGAGCATGGCTGGGGCCCGCTGGAGTCTTCCAGGCCATCGCTATTGTTCTCTTGACCAAAATGCATGAGACGTCCATTAGTTTCACCAAGTGTTTAAATTTGCCCGGTCTAGGATATATACCTAGTAGGCACTCTCTGGGCGTCCAGTCGTATCTTACCATGCCAGCTTCTGCGCAGGATTGTTTGGCTTTGAACCAGAGTGATTTCACTTTGATGCAGGACCAGAACATGTGGATCATGTCTGCCTTGTCACTTCCGCACCATGGGCACGTCGGGGGTATTTTCGGGTTGAATGAGGCAATCCTGTGGGGAGTCATATATGTCCGGTAAAGGACATTCAGCTGTATTTGTCCGAATCTGGAATTCCGGGACACTTTCTTGGGGTAGATCAGTGCTCTCTCCCATTCCTTGTCAGTAAGTGGTGATTCAAGATCTGCCTCCCATTTCACCTTCAGTGCCGGACCTTTGGGGTTAGGCTTGTCTATGAGTCTGTTGTAAAGTCTGGAAACTGGTCTCCATCCATCTGAGAGGTCGTGCATTTCCTGTAGCAGTGGGTCTGGGGTGGGCTCTTCCGGCCAGCTGTTCCACTGCTTCTTAGCGATCTGTTTGATCCTGTGATACCAGAGGAACTGGCCCTTGGATAATCCTTCAATGTTCTGTAACGACTCGAAGTCCCTGAATTCCCCATCCGTGAACGTGTCTCCCCATGTATATATGCCTGCTTCCTCCCATCTCCTGGGAGTGGGAAGTTCCGCCTCCGACTTGCACACATCCACCATTATGGGGTTATCCGGTGAGTACGGATGTTTCACTTGCCTTATGTGACAGGCCCTGGCCCATATCTGCCTGCCCAGCTTGACAATCAGCGGAGTTTCGGGAGGTAGCCGAGGGGGAAACCATAGAGTTTCTTTGGGGATTAAGTTTGCGGAAGATTGCCTGAGTAGTTCCAGTTCGGCCGATGTGTCATCAGACAGCCACTTCGTAATGTGACTGAGCTGGGCCGCCAAGTAGTAAAGGTGAAGGTCTGGGAGTTTTATTCCGCCTTCCTTATGTGGGAGAGACAGCGTGGCCAGTGTGAGCTTGTGTCTGCGCGGACCCCACAAGAAGTCCCTGATGATGGCCTCTAGTGTCTTGAAGAAAGGCGGGCGAACGTAGTGGCAAATATTGGCAAAGAAGTACAGGAATCGAGGAAGGATTATCATTTTGGCAATCGCCGCTCTACCCACCATTGACAGTGGTAGTTTGGACCAAAATTTGATTGAACGCCGAAGGCCGGTGACTGCTGCTATAGTGTTATGTTCGTGTGTGAGTAGCGGGGTGTGACCCACATTGATACCCAGGTACCGGAACTTGTCAGGTTGCCACTGTATTCCGATAGGCGGGAGGTCGTCTACTGCAATGCCCCTCAGGCTAGCTAGGGGGAATGCAGTTGATTTGTGTCTGCTGAATCGTATCCCTGAGTACTTTGCATAATTGTCGAGAACTTCTAGCGTTGTGGGTGCGTTGAGCTCAGGGTTCCTCAAGTAGAGAAGTACATCATCCGCGTATAATGAAATTATGTTGTAAACGTTGCCCACCTTAATGCCCGCATCAAAAAACTGTTGGCGAAAGTATATGGCTATTGGTTCTAGGCCCAATATATACAGCATGGGCGAGAGTGGGCACCCCTGTCTCGTGCCCCTTTGTATTGCCCAGGATCCCGAAACAATTCTGCCTGTTTTAACCCTTGCCATTGGCGAAATATAAAGTACCTGGATCCATCTGATGAAGCCCGCACCAAAGCCGAAGCCCCTCAAAACCTCCACAAGCCACTCCCAATAGATAGAGTCGAAGGCCTTGATGGCATCAAGTGACAGTATCGCCAGGTCCTCCTCTCGGTCGTGGGTTTCGGCCATGGTGTGTTGTAGTCTCCTGAGGTTGGCCGTGGTGTTGCGTCCTGGGACGAATCCATTTTGATCTTCATGAATTATGGATCCTACCACTCTGGCGAGTCTGTTGGCTAATATAGAAGTGAGGATCTTGCTGTCGTAATTCAGCATGGCCAAAGGTCGATAAGAATCACAATCGGTGGGTGACTTGTGCGGCTTGAGCATTGGAATAATTATGGTCTCTTTCATGGTGTTGGGCAGGATGCCATTTGTGTAGGCTTCTTGATAAACTTCATGCAGGATGGGGGTGAGAATGGGTTCGTAGGTCTTGTAGAATTCGGGCGGGAGACCATCACTGCCGGGGGCTTTGCCATTAGCGAGCGATCTAATGGCCGCTGTCACATCTTCGGAAGTGATTTCCGAGTCCAGTTCCTCCCTCTGCTCGCTGGAGATTTGAGGGAGGCCTATCTCCTCCAATGTTTCGATTAATTCTGCGGCGGGCACCTGGGACTCGTGGGCATACAATTTGGAGTAGAACTTAGCAAAAGGCTCGTTGATCTCCATCTGCGTCTTGTGTGTTACTCCTTTTTCGTCCTTTATCTCCGTTGGCAGGTGTTTAGGGTGTTCCCGCTTGCAGAGCCAGGCAAGCAATCTGCCGGGTTTGTCAGACTCGCTGTGGGATCTGGCGGTGTGTGTTGCAAAGTCAAATTTCTCCAGTCTGACCCATGATTCCTGACATTTTATACGGGCTGTTTTAAGGATCTCCTCGGACTCTGGGGAAATGTCAGGGGCGGACTCTAGTCTTGCGATCTCTAATTCCTGGGCCTCAAGAGAGGACTGTAGTTGTCTGCGGGTTCCGCCCGCTCTTGAAATGATTTCTCCCCTGGTAACCACCTTCATGGCCTCCCACAGTGTGGACCAGGTAGCCACCGATCCCTTATTGATTTCGACATATTCCTCTAGCTTCTCAGCAAGGTCCTCTCTGAACTCTGGATCATCCAACGCTGCTGTAGGCATCCTCCACATGGGAATTGGAGGTTTGGGTCCACACAGCTGCCAATGCATGGCGAGCGGGGAGTGGTCGGAGATCGATCTCCCCAAATATTCAGTGGATGTGGCCAGTGGAGATTGTTCCTTATCAACAAACAAGTAGTCGATCCTTGTGTGGACGCCATGTGGAGCTGAGTAGTGTGAGTAAATTCTGGCCTCTGGATGTTGCACTCTCCAGATGTCTACCAGGTTGAGCTGGTCGAGTGTTTCCGTCAAGGAGGTGGATGCGGGATTGCTTGGCTGAGGAGGAGGGCGCGATCTGTCCTTGCTCAAGTCCATGACGCAGTTGAAGTCTCCCCCCCACACGAAGGTCCTGCCTCGGTGTTGTGCTAGTCTAGCACTCAACGTGCTTAAGTATGACGGGATTCCATGCTGCGGAAAGTATGTGTTAATGAAGCACACTGGGGTTTGTTCTATGGTGCCCCACATTGATGTATATCTCCCTTCCTTGTCAGAATCCCAGCCTTCTAGCTGGAAAGGCACATTCGGGTTCACCCATATCAGTACGCCTCTCGCATATTTGGAGTAAGGAGACCCCCTTGTGGTCCCATCCCATCGATCTGTTAACTTAGACATGGAGTCCGCTGTAAGGTGGGTCTCTTGTAATAGCGCAATCGAGACCTTCTTCCTCCTGAGGTAGGACTGTACGCGGTTCCTTCTGAGGTATGAAGCCATTCCCCTCACATTCCATGTCATCACAACAAGTTGCGACGCCATCGGATCGGTGTTCTGAATCCGTCTTGGAGTTCTGGCCCGCTGGCCCGGTGGCACAACGAACCACAGGTGGCGTTCTGCGGGCGGGGGGCCCCTGGTTCATGAAGTCTTGTGTCGTAACTTGCCACCATCTTGTACTTTACCAACATTGATGATTCGTAGGCTGCAAAACCAACTAAACTAATAACATAACACAAACTGGTGCGCCCAGCGACTACAACACTGTCGCGGTGCTCAGGCTCTCTCGAGCCATCTGAACCCATCCGGGAATCGGGCGCGAGCTGGGTCGGGCGGTGAACTGGCCCAATTGGATTTTCTACTGGGGGTAGGGTTGGTGCGAGGCGGCAGGGCCGTGCGAGGGCCGCTTCCGTAAGTTAAACTGTTATTTGAATTACCTGCTGGGGTCCGGTTACTGGTGGTGCGAGGAGACTCGGGACTTAATCATCGTTCCGAGGAGGATCCTTGCCATCGGCTAGGTTATTATCTTCTAGCCACATATTGGCCGCCTCCGGTTTTTCGAGAAATATCGCTCGCCCATTATAAACAACTCTCAGGCGCGCGGGGTACAGCAGCCTGTATTTAATGTCCAATTGGCGAAGCTTCGCCTTGATCGGGACGAATGAGTTCCTTTCCCTCTGCACTTTCTGGGTGTATTCGGGGTAAATAGTAATTTTTGAGTCCCCCCTTTCAATGGGACCTGCTTCCCTGGAGTGCCGTAGGATGGTTTCTCTATCTTGAAAATTCAATATTTTGGCTATTATTGGCCGTGGATGCGAGCCGGGGGGAGGACGTCTCTGGAGGGATCTATGTGCCCTTTCGACCGCAAAGCCCTGGGTTAGTTTTCCGGCCCCTATCTCTTGTAGCAGAAGGGTTTCGACATAGGATGTGGTGTTTAGGCCCTCTGTTCCCTCCGGGATACCCAGGATCCTGATGTTCCCCCGTCTGGCCCGTCCTTCGGCTTCCTCCGCCCCTTCCTCCAGGAAGGCGACCCTCCTCTTTAGATCGGAGACTTCGGACTTCAGAGTTGTGGTGGCCCCGGACAGCTCCGTCGTGGAATTCTCGACGGTCGTTACCCTCTCCGTCAAGTTGCGGGCATCTTGGCGGATGAGTTGTATGTCTATTTTGAACTCATCGATCTTGGAGTCAATGTGGGTTCTCAGTGAGGCAATGGCATCCAATATCTGAGAGCGATTGTCGTTGACCTCCCCTTCGTTCGGATGAGTATTTTCGGAGAGGCTAGGTCTGGACTGGGTGGAGGTCTTTGCCTTGGTCGAGACAAAGGAGTCCATGGTGGCGGCCCTGCTCTTGTTCTTGGTGGCCATCTTGAAGCCGCTGGACGTAGATCGCCGAACATGCAGGGGCAAGTGCGTGCCCCAGGGCAGCCGAGTCGGGGAGCCAAGTGCAGGCGGCCCAAGGGTGCGGTGGTGGTCAGGGGCCCACCAAAGGGTATTATGTAGGCTCACGCACCTTGAGTTTCAGGGCCCCCGAGTGCTTCGGCTGGAATCAGGTCGTTCGGGTGATGGCCGTGGGGCGGGGTGCTGCTTCTCAGAAGTGGCGAGTTTCTCTTTATGTGATGCCATCCACGTGGTTCTAGTTGTAGTCCGCGTTGCATAAATTGGGCCAGCCCAGGGGTAACGGAGTCAGGGGCCTGGGGGCCTGTGTCGATTCCGAACCAGTGTCAGACAGGGGTCGCCCCCCCCGGCCTTGTTGCCGATCCCCAAAGCGCTCCGTCAGGGGACGCTGGTTCAGGGGCTGCGTGAAGCTGTGCCAGGCGCCATCTTGGATCAATGCGCGGCGGAGGGGAGGGTGGGATCCGGAGCCCGCTCTTCCTCACGGGGGCTCCGAAAATTCCAACACTCGAGTAATTCCCAATGGGGAGCACTTCCCCCACCGATGTGTGCTTTTCCGCTGGCTGCAACCACTCTTGTACCGGAGAAAAAGGATCAGGAAGCGGCGTCTCGGCCGGAGCCCGGCAGATCAGCTTCTGCCCTCCATCGGCTCCAAGCCACGCCCCCCCAAATCCTCTATAACTAGTTCTTCAAATATTTCAATTGGACTGCAAATGATATTAGGACAAAATATAGATGTGGGTTTAAAGGTACTCTGACAACACAAGATATTGGATTTGCATTTTGCATTTATAGGCACTAGGATGCAAGGAGAAGAGTGCACATTTTAAAAGGAGGATGCAATAAGGGGCGCAGGTGTGCAATCGAATGAGATGGAGAAATAGATCAAAAGAGAAAGCCATTGACAGAGTGTCATCGATGATGAGCAAGAACAAATATGAGCAATAAAGAGTGAGAGAGTATGAAATAAAGCAAGTGTGGGGAAGGATGAGAGGGGGTAAAATGGGTGGGTGGGGAATAGAGGAGGCAGGATGAGGTAGGGTGGGTGGGGGAAAAGGATGTAAGTTGGTTGGTGGGGGTAAAGAGAGAGGTGGTAGTGTTGAGTAAGGAAAGCGGGGATAGGATGGGTGGTGGTAGATGGGGTAGCACACTTGGAAGGTGGAAAGAGGGTGAGCGTAGGGCGAGTGTGTTAGGGAGAATTCTCCAAAATGGCTAATGTGCCTTACTTACAGAGTCCCTCAGCATCTTTTCTGGATTTCTAGGATTTATTTTTTTCACCTGGTAAGAATGTGAGCCTTTTTTTCCCACTCTTACATGTGTTTTGCTGTGTGTTTAACATTCTTGTGTACATAGACTGTGGAGCCTCACCTACTCCATAGGCATCATCTTTTTACTGTGTGTTACACAGCACCTTCAGTGCAGTGACACAGAGTTGTCCATTTTAGACTTCCCAACTCAGTCCCCATTTTGTGGGACTGACTACTGTCTCCCAGAACATGTAAAGTTGCCATTGACTTTATTAGTCTTTTTAAAATCCACAGACCCAGTACACACTATCTTACATAGAGTTCTGGAAAGGGTTAATAGTTATCCCTTTTTGTCTGTTTCTCTTGGAACATTATTTTGTTCCCTTTTCATTAAGACTTGGCTGGTGGCAGTGGTATCTACCCTATTTTTCCTACCTCAGTTATTTTAAATAGCCTTGGTATTGTTTTAGGATATCTTAGTAGCCTCGAACTTAAACACGCTGGAACATATATGTTTTTGTTTGATTCCGGCTGGATTTATTTGCCATTTCTTTTTGTAAAAGTCTTTCTCGTGTTTTACTCTGCGTGCCAAACCAGGTTTGGTCCCTTTGTTCGCCAACCTTTTGCAGGCTTCTGCACGGAAGCCCTCCTTAGGCGCCTGAAATTCTGGGTAGACAGGATCTGAGGGAGGGGTTTTAGGACCCTTGCCATGACTTCCCTTGGTAACCCAAGACGCACTCCTGTTTGATTGGCCAGGTGACTGTCCCGCCAGAACAGCCACCTTGCTGTGTGATTGACTTCCAGGCTGTGTGAATGGGGGAAAACTGCATAAAAAGCAGGTCTCTGGGACTGAGAAGGCAGATGCGCCACTGGATCGAGAGAACCGAAGAGAAGCTGACAGAAGAGGACCTCTACCACGACTGAACCTCCCGGTGAAGCCCTGCTGCGGGTCCAAATTTCCAAACTTCGACGACAGGGAAGGTCTGCAAGGAATCTTCTCCCCTTGAGCTTGTGGGAACAACCAGTTTGCCAAACTGCAATCCAGGCCTCCCTCCTCTGGTCGAATTTGCTGTGCACAGCCACAGTGAAACGGATAGCCAGGAGCATCGGACCCTGCTTGGGTTTTTTGGAGTGCCCCTTTTATTCGTCGCTTTGCTCCGCTGCTGGTTTCTTCCCTTGGCAGTGCAGGACCCTCCAGTCTTCCTCCTTCTTGTCAGTCCGACAGTCGCTTCAGGAACCCATAGCCTGCAGGACCTCCCAGGAACGTCTGCCTCATCTACAGCATTCTTCTGCTCTAAAGGTACTGTGCTAACCCAGTTGTTTGTTTCGTCCAGCCCCTGTGAAAGTGTGTGAAATCGTTTGCCAATCCGAGGGCTTGTCCTTCTCTATTCTTTAAAGTAACTTTTCGTCTGACCAACTTCGTTCTGAACTCTTGGCAAAGACTTAACCGCAAACTACCCTGAACTGTGTGATCCTCTGCAAAGACTTTGGACCATTGACTTTTGCCTAGGCCTCTTGATTTGATTTCCTTCGTTTTTCTAGATTGCCGGCTTAGTTACTTGTTGTTGATGCTCAACGTTTGTCTAACTTTGTCTTTCCCTCCCTTTTATATCACTGGAGTGCCATTTTGCTCACACTTCATTTAGAGCCTAACTTGTCCAGAATCTTTTGGGTGTGGTGTAGTGTATTAAGATTGTGATTTTTCATCTGCTTGATAATAGTGAAATTTTTTATAACTGATGTGTAAATAAATGTATATTCTTTTACTCAGAAACCTTGAGTCAGTGTTTGTTTGAGTCATAGTAATTGCTGTCCTTTGTGTAACTATTGATACTACTCACTTTACTCTTGAGATAAGTCTGGCTGTTCAGCTATCACTACCACTTTACTGTGTAGTACAGGCTTGTACCAAAGGTGAATTTGTACTGTCACTTGTAGTCTTAATTGTGTTGTGTTCCCAAAGGGTACTGCATATAATTCTGCATAACAGGGTGGAGGTAAAGAGAGTTGTTAGCATGGGAGGAGGTAAAGAGTCGGTAGGCTGGGGGTAGTAAGAGTTGGGTAAGCTTGATGAGTGGGGATGGAGAGAGTGGGGATTGGGTTGATGAGAGTAGAGAGAGTGGGGTAGGGTGGGTGGGGAGTAGAGAGAGTGGGGGTAGGGTGGGTGGGGAGCAGAGAGAGTGGGGGTAGGGTGGGTGGGGAGCAGAGAGAGTGGGCTAGGGTGGGTGGGTGCGGGGTAGAGAGAGTGGGGGTAGGGTGGGTGGTTGGGGGTAGAGAGAGTGGGGGTAGGGTGGGGGGGTGGGGTAGAGAGAGTGGGGTAGAGAGAGTGGGGGTAGGGTGGGGGGGGTGGGGTAGAGAGAGTGGGGTAGAGAGAGTGGGGGTATGGTGGGTAGGTTGGGTAGAGAGAGTGGGGTAGGGTGGGTGTGTGGAACACAGAGAGTGGGGGTAGGGTTGGAGGGGTAGATATAGTGGGGGTAGGATGGGTGGGGTAGAGAGGGAGTGGAGGTAGGGTGGGGGGTAGAGAGAGTACAAACATTTCTACCTCAGTCCTGGTGCCCCTTCACTTGCACACGGGGCTATCTCCTTCCACAAAAGAGGGTTGCTGTGCATGCCCGGCTTGCCCGCTCCCCACAGTGCTTGGTTGTTTTAAAAATAGTCCTACTCTTCATTTTGGAGCTGCCTCTAAAGCTATTCAACCTTTATAAATGTCTAGAAAGACCCTGAAAAGTTGGCAGCTATTTCAAAGCAGGATTTGCATTAATGTATTGGGGTAGGGACAATGAGGCCAATTGGTGAGGGGCTTGCTTCAGCAGATACTGCAGAAAGGCCACAGGCATGGGCGTAATTATAGAGGGGGACAAGGGGTTGTGTCCCCCCCAACTTCTGTGGCATGCCTTTTTGTCCCCCCCAACTTTTGGAAGGAGGGCGGGGGGGTTGCAATCATCAATTATGTAATTGGACAGTGCGAGACCAGCTGGGGTGCCCAGCAAGGCTCGCGCAGTCTCATTACATAATACTGAGATGCCTGGCAGCCGCACTGCAACACATTCAGGGCTGGGATGCCCTGCATGGCTCAGTCCCTCACCTTGGCTGGCCTGACTCAGTGAGCAGCCAGGGTGCTGAATTGTGTGTTGCAGGACCCGGCGCCTGTGCTGCCACGCTAGCAGCAGAACTCCAGGGGCTGCAGCATAGAGAATCGCTTTCCAGCTTTGTATTCGTGCGACACACAGACAGGAACTAGGAAGCTCATTCAACTTGCTGGTTTCTGTCTGGAGGTGCGTGAGTGCGAAGAGGTTAGGCCAGTGAAACATGAGACGTGGCCCAGGCGGCATTTGAAAGCAGAGAAGAGGTATTTTTGAAAAAAATGATTTTTAATTGTGTTTTTGTATGTTGGTTGTAGGGCTGGGATGCGGGCTGACTCCAGTGAAGGACGTGTCACATTTGGACAATGTGAGCAGAGCTCACAGTACACATTAAGGCCCCAGGTATGAAGACACACTAACAATAACAAACATATTCTCTGGTGCATGCCACATCTCTGCAACGCCTCTAAAATTAGTTGTGCCACTTTTCAAATGCTACTAAAGCACCACCATCCTAATTTCAAAAAGAAGTTGGCGGAAGGTGCGGCCTCCCCAAGTAGAGTGTAAACAGTCAAGCTGAGAACCTGTGACCCAAAGCTGTCATACTCCACAAATTCTGTGATATGAATTTGAGTGCTATACGCATTCCAAAAATGGTGAACTTTTGTTAAGCAGTTTTTGCTCAAGGTGCGCAAAAGGAACCGTGTGGAATTTTGTGTTAAAAGCACACTTTTAGGAGCCCTGTATAACTTTTCTCCGTGCCGCCAAAAATAAGCTTCACCAAACTCGCAAAAAGTATTTCAAGTTTTGCAGACACTTTTTCAGGATGGTTTGGTGCAAATTAGTAAATGTGTGTCATGATTCCGGTTACAGGCCACCAAAAACTGCTTCACTTACCAAACTAAAGAGGGGAATATGCAGAATTGTAAAAGTGTGGGGGGGAGGGGTGAGCAACGAAATGCAGTGTGCGGAATTCCACATGGTCTCATTTGTGCCCCCAAACCGCCCACCCCTGCCCCAATCTACTTTTTTTGCTAACATTAGTGGAAGATGGCATTTTAACACACAATAGCAAAAGTAAAACCGCAGGATCATTCCAGATGCAGAAAACTCATCTATTAGAGCTCTGTCAAGCCCTCGGAGGCAAAATACATGCAAACTTCCTAATTATTATATGGATTGCACCAACAGAAGCGACTTCACAGAAGAGGACATAGCAATGCGCATCATCAGTCCTTGATACTTGGAGGCACCATGGAAGTGACTTTAGAATAAGTGGCCATGAATAAGCCAAGTGACAAATAACTTTGTGGTGCAAACTACCTACATTGCACTTTTGTTATATGTGGAGCAACTCTATAGTCATTAGGCTTTTCCATTATAATACCATGATACATTAACGTAAGCTTTGAAGTGATTCAGAGTCCCTTTCAGAGCTGCGGATAAGGCACAATGTGATTAAATGATTTGCTCAGGATCACACACTTGGGTAAATGGTGACACTGGGATGTGGACAATTTAAGCAACTGTGCACATCTTTCCAGGTTTAGTTGATAAAGATATTTATTAAGGTTTTGCTTTACATTTCTTGTGCTTAAATAATTATTTATAGCAATGCTTTCGAAGCAAACCACATTACATAATAAACTAGCCTTTCATAGTAAACTAACCTTACACTATATATGTTATAATAGAAATATGTTGAGCAATGGGAGTATGACTTTAGTTGATTCTGCCCATACTGCATGCAAAGTCACAATAGCATCATGTAGATTAATTTGAGCCTAACAAATCTCCCTTGGGTTTTAAAGCCATTATTTCATAAAGCATGCAACATTTTGCACCACACTTCTGATCACTTCCTCCCATTCACATTTCTAAAGGGACAAAAGTCCTTGCTAATAGTACCCCCCTCCCTCTCATCAGTGCCTAATCGCTCACATTGTAATGCTCTGGTGGTACAGAGCAATGTGAGGACCCTCTGCTGCCCGGAGCTCCTTGGGACATTGCCCTGGCATCAGGACACCGCTACCATTCAGAACGGGTAAGGTGTCTTGCTGCCAGGACAATGAGCATGCTGAGCAGGAATTGCTCAGCACACATTGTCCTGCCAGCGACACCTTTGCTGTTGGGCACCCTCTTTGATGTGCCGAACGGGAGAGGTGTCCCAATGACAAACATCCAGGTCTGGCTCTTAAAAGATCCATGGGGGCAGCTTCCGCCTTGGTACACCACCGCTTGGAGCCATTTGAACACAGGAAAACATACCTTAAATTTAAATAAAATTCTATCAGCACATACTCATATAATGTGCTGTGCAGAACCCAAGTTTGGAGATATATGGCATTTAAAAATGTATACCAAGTATATTTGGTCACCCAATGCACTACATTAACCAATGGCTTCTGCCTTTGAATGAAAGGAAAAATCAAGGGAATTGCTGACCTTTCAGTGACTCTGTTCCTTTCGGCTATGGCTTTATAGTTCCACTAGGACAAGTCAACTTTGCCCTAAACTCCAGGGATCAGGGGGTGATAAGGTCTTGTAAGCGATATTCAATCAACACTACAGCTAAGTCAATGCCTAGTCTGGGATGCTGAGGAAAACCCTTATTGATGTATTTTTATGTCCAGTTCAGTACTCTGGATTACAACCCTTGTAGAACACCCCCTCTTAGAATCCCCCTGATCCCACTGAGCCAAGAAGTAGGTTTGTTTTGCAAATTAAAAGGTTTATTTGAAAAATTAAACAATATATATATATATCACTTTTATAATAAATTAATATCTGATAGTACACTGAGACATATGATGTGGATCCACAATGGGTAATGTTACAGTGGTACACTTGATTCCTTAGGAGTAGTATAGATGATGAGGTAGCTGAGAGTGCTTTTATGGCTTCAAGGACAATGCAATGATGAATGAAATGCAGTACAGAAAATAACTTCATATGGCTTCAACTAAAGGCAATGTAATCACTTTTCCTTGACAATTCACTCCCCCCCCTATGAAATATAAGAAATGGAAGGGAAGCACACAGTCTTCAAGAATCCCAACAAAATGCAATACGAAATGCAGTCCCCCCCCCAGCAAGCTTAGAGGAAAACAGGTAGAGGTTTGAAACACAGGCCCAAAATGCTTTTAAATGTGATGGCAATGGATGGGAAAATGTGTTAACTGATTTTAATTCCCTCTAGAGATTCAGGGTGAGTGAGAGATGCTTGTTGGTATTAGTTCAGGCTCACTTTAGCAATGCTCTATGAGTTATTACCAGGTTGCAAACGGATTTTAACAAAGGAAAGAACGGAGCTGCTATTTTGACAAGTGGAGAAATTGAGCCAAAATCGCAAATCGCGGTAAATTTCGCGAGTGCGTAAATTGCGATTGCGGAAAAAGTATAGGGAGTAGGAAGTCGGTGCTAGATTCGTTGGAAAGCCTAGAATCACAGCTTTAAAATAAAAATTTCGTTCCTAGGATTTAAAGTAAAACTCAAAATGAAGGTACAGCTTGCAGCTTTAGAATGACAGATGACAGCTCGCAGCTTTAGAATGACAGATGACAGGATTACTAGGAGGCAGTTCTACTTAGGTTAAAATAGTTTGGATTAGATTATTTTAACTAAGAGATTGGTTTTGGCACAGTGAGTACTCACAGTATATTTTTGAAATAAGCCGTCAAGGTCTGGTCAGGTTGGACAGGACTTCCGGCGGGTGGTTCTGAACTGCGGTCTGGTCTCTGGTTCTGCTCTCAGCACTGCACAGTTCTGGTCTCTCTGGATCTCTGGTCTTTGTCTGGATGGGATGTCGGCCGTCAAAATGCTCCGCAGAAATGGAAAATGAATGTCTCTACCTGTCCCAGCAGTCTCTTTTTATGTGTTTTGGAAGTGGGTGTGTGCGTGGCATAACTGAGCCTGCCCCTCTCTACTTGTCATTGGCCCAATTCTCCCCTCTCCCATGATTGGGGGAAGGAAATGGCTTGTCATCATGATGAGGTCTGTTTATGGGTCAGAGGATCCTCCCCTGGTCAATTTGCCCACAAATCTATATTTGATTCAAATACTTATTTCCCAGATACACAATTTGTTGAAATTACATGTACACATTATATATTCCTTATGGTCCATGCTTGTCCGCCTCTGATCTTCCTGGGGGCTTGCATTCAGAAATGACAACATTTTGCGCTTTTCGACTGGTTTACCAATATCGGACATTTACCAAAAATTACACACATGTGCGCAAGGAGTATGGACATTAATTGATGAAGTGTCAGATTTTTAACATGCAGACATTTGGAGTAAGACCCTATTTTCTGCTAGTAACCCCCCAGAATACACCACAGCGTCCTAACGCCTCTTAAAACGTGCACAGAAAAATCACAAGAATAATGGTATTAATTATATAATTTTGACCAGTCCGCACTATGCGTTATCTATCTTTTTAAAATTATGCTCTGGTCAAAAAGGGGTGTGGCTTCCCACATCACAGGGTGGAATAACTGGTTTATCCACTTCCCCCAAGCTCAGCTGCTAGCAGAGGCACTGCCCCTCCCAGTTTCCCCCAAGAGGAAGGCACTTTACGGCCCCCCAATATAACATTTGCCTGAGCCAAAGAAGGCCCATTGTTCAGTTCCCTGTAGTCCCCAGCTGCCACTCCCCTTTAAATCAACAGGGCCATGTGACCTCCTTTTGGTGGGGCCAGCAGGATGCAGCCAGGCCTGGGAAGAGTGGCTGAGCAGGTTTCTCCTGTCGGGGGTAGTTGTCAGGCAGAATTCAGCTAAGTGTCACTTTAGTTCCCAGTTTTCTACATTCAAATCCAACTTACATGCAGCTATTTTTTATATATACATTAAATAATTACTTCCTTCAAGTCATTTCAGAATATAGTTTTACATTGTATCCACCTCTTAGCAAGTCTTTCCTTGGCCTGGTTTCGGTTCATTTGTTCAGTTTTACACAAAAGTCTGGTGGTTTTAAAACGTCAGCTTTCTGATATGGTGAGCACCGGTACTGCATCCATTTTTGTTATTAAGAAAATGAATTCCCCACAATTCTGGGTTGCTTTTGGCAATCAGCATTGCCATTCCCAATGGTTTCAGGCTACTGTGTGTGTAGCCCAATGGTGGTTTTAGGCGGTGCCCTCCTGTGCTCACAACATAGGCAAAAATGTGTGGCAGCCTATTCTTCATGTTTTCCCTTTGCACTCTCTGGGGAGTTCTGGCCATCATGATGTTTTCCATGCCAGTGCTGCACAGTTTTATGGTAGGGCTTGGATGCATGGGTAAAAACATCCCACAAGCCGCCCCTCTTGCGATGGCCATTCTGTCCTTTCACTGATGGAACTCGCAAGAACTGGGATGTTCGCCTCCTCTTCTTCCAATTCCATGGATGGCACAGTTCAGCATCTTTTCCTCCCTTCAGTCGATCAATCAGTTCTCCTTGCTGGTCCTGATGGGAGGATTGGGCGGTACCCCGGGCCCCTCGGGTCTCTGCTCCCAGTCCCCGGTCGTCCTCCTTGGTCAGTCTCATTGGTTTCCTCTCTCCTAGGATGATAAAGCAAAAGCGGCAATACACATTCCTAGACATTTTTTCACCACTATTAATGGTGTGGCGAACATGTACATTTTATACATCCGAATGCATTTTGCAGTCTGATTTTAAAACAATATATAAGAGGGAACATTTGCATTACGTTACTATATTTTTGATATGTGGAATATTTTAGAGTTTGAACTGACTTACACTGGAGCGGCTCCCTCTGGTATTGCAGAGGACTCCTCCAGTTGTTGCAGAGTGTGCCTGGGATGGCAACACTTTAACTGATTTATATGGACCCACTTGTCTTCCCCTCTGCCAAACCGCCTTTGGGGATGCGGATCTTGTAGGCAACAGGGGAGATCTTGTCTATAATTTCAAAGGGTCCCTTCCATGTAGGCAAGCATTTTCACTGTTTGGCCTGGTTCCTTTGGAAATTGTATAGATAGACCCGGTCTCCTACATCATATTCCTTCCTGGTGGTTTTCAAATCATAGTGCGTTTTCATACTCTCAGCTGATCTCTCTAGATTCTGCTGAGCATAGGCAAAAGCATGTTGGAGGTGTTTCCTTAAATTCTCGACATACTCATGAGTTGTGGAGGCATTTATCAGTGTCTGTTCTTGGGTCCTGTAGAGCAAATGCTGGGGAAGCACCATCTTGCGTCCGGTCATCAACTCAAATGGTGACATTTTAGTTGCAGATGAAGGGGTAGATCTGATGGCCATTAGGACCAGAGGTAATCGGATATCCCAACTTGGCCCAGAATCTGCCACAAACTTTTTTAATATGCTCACAATGGTTCGGTTGTTTCTCTCCACTGCTGCAGAAGAAGCTGGCCTGTAAGCAATGTGTAGCTTCCTTTTAACCCCTAGTATCTCCCACATCTTTGTCATTACTTCGCTGGTGAAGTGGCTACCTCTGTCTGACTCAATCCTTTGAGGTAGACCAAAATGGGAAAAGATGTGGTTAATCATCAGGGCAGCTGCTGTTTCTGCCTTGCAGTTTGGGGCTAGGAGACATTCCACCCACTTGGTAAACAAGCATGTAACGGTCAACATGTACTTGTTTCCTCTAGACGAGCGAATTACAGGGCCTACAAAGTCGATTTGCAAATCTGACCATGGCAGTGTCATCCCCCTCTTTTGGAGAGGCGCACAGTGTGTGAGGGATGATGGCTGAAATTGTGCACACACAAGACACCCCTTCAAGTATTGGTCGAGGTCTTGCCCCATGTGTGGCCAGTATGCAACCTCTCTTAAGATTTCCAGTGTTGTGTGAAACCCCCTATGACCGGCGGTGGCCGCATCATGGGCGTGATTTAACATCAGGCTTCGGAATGAGGTAGGGACCACCCACTGATCATGGCCAGCTTGGGATCTCCTTACCAACAACCCGTCTTGGATTCGGAACCTTTTTGGACATTTCATCAACACTCTTAGGTCCTCTTTCCCAATGTAATCGGTATCCATCAGGGGAAAGTTCTCAGGGTCCTCAATATGTTTGTAAAACTTACCAATTATTGGATCCCCCTTCTGAGCTGTAATCAAATCAGTATCAGGGGTCTCCTTACTCCATTGTGCAGTTGAAAGATTATTGTGAGCATTTGTCTGGGACCTAGTGATAGCAGTGACCTGGATTTCCCCCAATAGGGAATCTATTTCTATTAGATCCCCTTGGATGGCCCCGGTTTTGGCCAGCTGATCAGCTAAGTCATTTCCAGTTTTGTCTGGTCCCTCTACTTTGGAATGACCCTTGATCTTTTTCCAGTAGATGGTCATCCCATTCGATGTGACCAGATCATCAATGTTTTGAATTAACTTACCATGTTTCAAGGGTTTGTTATTAGCACATAACATTCGTCTGGTTTTCCAATTAACCAGGTGCTCCATGAACCTGTTCCGTACATAATCCGAATCTGTGATTATGACCAGTTCGTGGAGTTGATGTTGGACAGCAGTGAGGATGGCCTGATGCACAGCCATCAATTCTGCCACCTGACTAATTTTGTATCCAGCGGAGGGTTCTGGTGACTCATTCACCCATGCATTCCCTACGCCGGCCACCATTTCTTTCTCCCCGTTGTCGTCAACATGGTACGAGCATCCATCCACATAGACAGTGGGCATTCCCTCACACTTGTCTTCTTCAAAGACTTTGTGTGGGGAATAATGATTTGCCTCCATGTTGTCCTTGATTTTTAGACTTCCGTCCTCGAGACAGTTTTCTCTGGCACAATCATGCAAGTCAGCCAGACCTTGCGCGAGGGGACTCTTCTTGTTTTGGCCATATCTGACCTCCACAGGAAAGCCTTGCATTGACAGAATCCAGGAAGTAATCCGGGAAATACTCACATTTCCGGTCTGGATTCTGTCACTCTGGAGATATTGCAGATGCTGGTGTGGAGTCTCCATTATGATGTGTTCCCCCTGGATAAACGGGTGGTAATTCTTCAATGCCCACACCGTTGCCAGGAGTGCCTTCTCACAATCGTTGAATTTTTCCTCCCCAAAGGATAAAGTTTTGCTCGCATAGGAGATTACTTTATTGAGCTTGTCATGCTTTTGGTATAATACTGCCGTCAAGCACGTATTAGAGAACCCTGTCTCCAGGAAGAACTCCTTGTTTCTGACAGGGTAAGCTAGGCAAGGTGCTTGTGAGAGGCTTCTCTTGAGTTGTCTTACTGCCTCGGATTGTTCTGGACCCCATTCCCACTTGACCCCCCCCTTCAAGAGATGAATCAGGGGTCTAGTGATCTCTGCGTAGCCTTCAATGAACTTTCTGCTTTAATTAGTCAGTCCAAGGAGGCTCCTTAGTTCCCGCAGAGTTTTGGGTCTTTCAGTTTCTGAAGTGCTTCCACTTTCTTTTCCTGGGGACAGAGACCCTGAGGAGTAATCTCATGCCCCAAGAAATTAACACGGGTTCTACACCACTGTGCTTTCTGAAAGGAAAGTTTTGCTCCAGCGGCCCTCAAATGTGTCAGAACATAACGGATCTCCGCTATGTGTTCCTCCACAGATGAACTTTTGATGAGGACATCATCTACATAAGCCAGGTTACCCCACGCTCCCAGGTCGGGCATGGCCTTATGTAGGAAGATGTTGAATTCATTGCCGGAGTTGAGGTATCTGAAGGGAGTCCGGGTCCAGGTGTACTGCTGGCCCCCAAAGGTAAAAACCAGTTTGTATTGGTCCTCCCTACTGACAGGCACGGTCCAGTATCCATTGGTCAGGTCTATTGCAGTGAATACTTGTGATCCTTGAATCTGGGCCAGCCCTTGGACAATGTAGAGCAGAGGCCATCGGGAAGTATGGACCCGTTTGTTGAGCTCCCTAAGGTCGGCACAGGGTCTCCACTGGCCGTTTGGCTTCAATATTCCCAACACCGGATTATTGAAAGTGCTGTGGACTGGACGGATTATTCCCCGGGACTCAAGGTTCTCAATTATTTCAGTAAGGGACTCCATGGATGCGAGAGGCAAGCGATATTGCTTCACAAACACTGGAGTCATGCCAGGATCCGTGGGAATTGTTGTCGTGTGGATGTCGCTGCGACCAGAGTTATATGAGTCTACCCAAAGAGATCTTGGAAATCCAAGGAAACTTGTTTCAACTTTTGCTTCTGTTCCAGAGTTACACAGGCATCAGCTAGGTTGACTCTCTCTTCCAACATCTGCCTGAAGCCTGGAAAGACTTCTGGTTTTGCTATCTCAGCGGCCTCCTCCAGCTGGGTGGAGAAGTCCCTGGTCAGAGTGCTGATTTGGACCGGAGGCTTCAGGTGGGCAAGGCAGCCCTCATGCACCTGGAAAATCACCTCATCCCCTCTGAAGTCACAAGTCACATCTTCCTTACCATAAGTGCACGAAGTGTACACCAGGATATTCCCCCCATGCCGGGTGAAAATCCTGTCTGGTGTTGTGTTGTCATCACTGTCACTGTCAAAACAGTCCTTGGGGATTGGTCCTAACAGTTCATTTCCTAGATCAATGGAAAAATGTTGGTCATCAACCGCCATTCCAATAATGGTGCCTGCGGCTAGAGTAATACTCTTTAAGTCGCTGTTATCCACCTCTATTGGTATGGTTTCATGTTCTATGTTGACTAATGGAGTTGGGTTTACCCCCAACCCTTGCTGTTGGAGAGAAGCATTTAGATGTATGTAAGCATCAGGGTTTTTCAATTTTTGTCCTCTTTTAACTTTCACTTCCAGGGAGAATTGTCGGGTCCTTTCTGGAATGGTGACTTCCTCTTTAATCTGAATTTCAACTGCATAAGGTATCAATTGAGCTGACCTAAATGCTTTTTCTGGATCAAGCCCATGGGATTATCCGCTAATCGGGACCAAGCTTTGAAGTTTATTAGGTCCAAACTAATAGCAAAGCGATTGATAATGTCACTGCCTAAGTAAAAGGTGGCAGTGACATCTTGCACGACCCAACAATTATGGACTCTGCTCTTGTTGCCAATGGAGATTTTGAGCATACACCTGCTTGGCAGGAGATGTTTAGAATTAGGTGCTTCTAGGAGTTTGAATGTGGGAATGGCTGGATCTTTTGGGAGTTGGCGGAACATGGCTTCGCTGATGAAGCTCTTACCGTTGTTCACACACACTCGAGCGAGAACAGAGTCCTTCCCATCATTTAACTGAACAGGGATGAACAACTGCTCTCCAATTTGCTGAATATCAGCCAGGCTCTGAGCTGATTTCACATCTTTCTGGACTACAGGAGTGGGAGTTTCGGATTGTGGATTAGTAAAGAATTTCAGGGTGTTTCCTTCCAGTGTGGAATACCACCTTAAACTGGAAGGAAGGTTGATTTTCAGAAATAGAGAGGACCCCCCATCACCAGTCTGTTGTCCTACTGCTTTTACTGTCACTTCTGGAATTTGGTTGTTCTGGAAGTGAAATTCTACTTGGTCAGATTTTTGTTCAACCATGTGACAGGTGCCGTTTAAACTAACATGGTTGACACTCTGTTTTAATTGTATTGGTCGGCTAGTCTGGGTCCAGAGGACCTTGTTTACGCAATCTATTAGGGGTGACAACCTTCTCAGGAGGTCATTCCCTAGTAGACAAGGGAAGCCCTCTGGAGTCACTACTATGACCGGGTGTTTCACCTTGTGTCGCCCAATTTTGATGTCCAAATCTGCAGTCCCCTTGACAGGAATTTCCTCCCGTCAAAGTTCTGCAGTTGTCTAGGAAGAGAGGTGAGAGGAATACGGTAATTCTCTCCCCTTCCTGCATTTAGTTCATCAAAGGCCCTTTTGGACAGAAGGGTGGTTTGGGATCCAGTGTCCACCAGTGCCGAAATTGTACCCTGCCCCTGTACTTGTACCGTGGCATAGTATCTTCCCTCCTTCTCCTCAAGGGGGCACAGATAATGCACATTTTTGGACAACTGGTGGGCTAACTTTCTGGTTTTGGACATTGCTAGCGAAGAGATTTGGGTAGAATTCTGTGGAGAGCCTTGGGAATCTAAAAGAAAAAGTTGGCAACTGGAGATCAGAGCCATTGTGGGTTCCCCAGGTTCCGGTTCTGGGCTACCCCCCCTTTTTGGAGGCAGTAACCAGGATGGGTTTGAACCAGGGGATTTTGGTATTGTTGGTTCTGGGATGAGATGATGGGCGGTGGTAGCTCAGTCACCACATCTCCCCAGTCTGAATTGGCATCCCTTGGGACCCATTTTTCCTTGGGAGGAGTTCCCCCATCTCTGAAGGAGAAGATCCTTTTCCCAGGATCTTCAGAGGATCCCTCTCCCTCAAATTGGAAGACCTGTACCTCCTCCACAAAGTGGGTCTCTTTGGGTCCTTTGTTTCTCCTACCCCCCCATCTGCTCCTTGGGAGGCAGGCTTTCAGGGGCAGGAGATTTTGTTTCCGGTTCCTGGTTTTCCAGGGGCTGTTTACAAGTTGGGAAGGAAGCTTCCTCCAAGGCTTTACACCCCCCTTCCTCTTGTGCCTCCTCCCTGGGAACTGGTCCAGAGTTTGGGGCATTCTGCGGTGGCATGCTCATCTGAGGGTTCTGTTGAGCCCTCAGTATGTGGCCCAGATCCCGTGCCATATTTTGGACCTGGCGCTCAAGTTGTGAAACCCGCTCAGGCTGATACGGGGCTCTATTTTCTCCCCTAGGCTGATCCAGGGAAGGGTAGCTATCCCTTCTCTGGTAGTACCCCTGGTTGGGAAGATTTGGGTACCCCTCCACCCTTGGCCTCCCCTCTCCCTGATTAGGTGGTCTGGGCTCAGGGAATTGGGAAAAGAAGGATGGATGATTTTGGGGCTGGAAATTGGGTGGATACCTGGGGAAAAAGTTCTGCCCAGGATTTGGAGAATTTCTGCCCTCCTGTGGGTAGTTGGGAGGGAAGTTCCCTGGGTTAGGTGCTTGGCTGGATCCCCCCCTTGGGCTGGAGGAGTCCACACATAACCCAGGATTGGTCGGTTTCCCTTGTAGCTGGGACCTACATAGTCAGGGGAGCGGGGGACCCCATTTGTGGGACTACCTCCTCGACTCCCTGTCTGTGACTGGCCCGAGGGCCTTCTAAGCTGTGAATTATTTGGTGCAGGCAGGTTTTTAGGCCCCCCCATCTCCAAATCTAAAACGGAGGCAACCTTTACCTCGGCCACCTTGGCAGCAGCAGGGGTGCTGTTGGTTTTGGGGTTTTTCGGCGAATTATTTTTATTTTCGATGGGCTTCTGCACCTCATAGATCCGGGTAGCCTGTTCAATGACCCAGTCTAAAGATCTTTTCTCATGAAAATCTCTCATGAGCTGGGTCATTATGTATTTGGGTAAGGCATGGAAAAACGTATTGATAAATTCTCTGCTATCCGCGCGCACCCTTCTGGTGGTCTGCGCAAAAGCACGCTTTAATTCTTGCACAAACTCTTGTGGGGCCTGATCCTCCCCACATTGCAAATTGTAGGCTGCCTTGCGAGCCTCTTGAGGATTTCTGTGCACAGAAAAATGTTTCAAGATGGCCGCCCTGTATGTGGACCACCTTGAATGGTTTTGATCCTCCAGCCCCGCAAAGAAACTGGAGTATTCTGGTGAGAAGGTCCACTTTACATATTGAATACAGCTTTGCCTGTCCTTCAAATGGAAAGTCTCCATCATTTTCTCATAGAGCTTCAAGTGTTCGCAAACAGAATACTTGGCGTTCTTATGATAAGGCGTGATGACACTCCTTATTGCCTTTATTTGTTTCAATGGGTCCTTAAGCAAGGCCCTTTTTGCCTTATTGGCCTTTTTGGTTTGGGTGACCCTGGTCCATTCATCCTCCGACTCAGAAGCGCTGCTCCCAGAGGTGCCCCTCTGATCTTCCAGGTTTTCCCGGATTCTGCGAGCCTGGGAATGGCTGGCAGAATGTGAGGACCTGGTCTCCTGTGTCCTGTGACGCTCAGAGGAGTCTTCGGATCCCTCCTTGTTACCAGGATTTGCTGGGTATCCCCCCCACTGACCTAACTGGGCAGAGGTTTTCAGGATGCCCTTAATGGGCCTACTCTCCTGGGGTTCCCCACTAAATTGCACTGTGCTTGGGTGCCCATACCAGGATGCCTGCCCATCCATTCTTGGGAGGTACTGGCCTATGAGCCCCATACTTCTAGCTGGATAGTAATCTGCCATCCCCGTGGCCCTGGGCTCATGTGCGCGAGGGGACATGGGGGTGGCAGAGTCCAGGGACTGGGAGAGATGAAGGCCTCTGGTAGGGCTTCCGAGGTTATGCTCAGGAGTTTCTCTTTCCCAGCTAACCTCATCTCTATCCGCCCCTGCTTCCTGTTGCAATGCAAGAGCCTGCGCTTTCAGTTCCTCAGTTAAGGCCTTACTAGACTCTATCAGTCTCTCCTGCATGGCTACCTGTTGCTGGAGCCTATCATTGTGCTGACAGAGAGCCTCATTTTCTCTCTGTGCCTCCTAATTGGTCCTGGAGTACTGGGCCAGTCTCTGCTGCAGGAGGGTAACCTCCTCAGTCCCATCCCTACTGGCCTGCTCCTTTCTTGCCAGAGCCTCCTCCACCCTCCTGGTGTGATCTAGCAAGCCCTTATGCTCTTTTTTGAGGTCACCCAGCCCCTGGAGGGTACGTGATTTTCTTCAATTTTTCTTTTTAAATGGCAGACTTCCTGGCCTAAGGTATCCCTTTCCTGACCAAGAGCCTGCATTTGTGACGCCAGGTCGTCCCTCTGCCTTTGAAAGGCACCAGCTTTCTGGAGTTCTTCATCAAACTCTGCCTGGGTATCCAGGTCTTTCAAAATCAATTTATTGCTTTCCTCTTTCTTTCTGTCTAGTTGGAGTTGCAGGGTGGCTACCTGCTCTGTGCATGCCCTGTTGAAATTGATCTGTTGCTCCAGCTTTTTCTGGCTCTGCAGTAAGGAGCCCAAACTGTCTTGGTGCTCCTTCTGCAAAGCCAGAATTCTGGTATCCTGGTCTGTCTTTTCCTGTTGCAGTTTATCAATGTCCTCTTTTATTTTAATGATATACTGCCTACTATCATTTTCTGACTCCTGGCTCCTCTGCAGCCTCTGCTCAGAAGAGACCACGTCAGATTGGGCCTTTTCTAACGCCATCTGTTGCCTATTTGCAAGATCTTGGCCTTCAGCACATTTGTCCTGCATGGCTCCCATATATAGATACAAATATGCCGCTATCCTGGCAATCCTATTGTGCTCATCTTTGGCCTTAGAAGCCATATATAATTCACTCAGGGCCACATGTAATGGACCCTGATCTCTCCATGTATCTGACCCTGTTTCAGTGACCTGTTGCGCGATTGCCTGCAACCAGACCGTTTGGTCCTGATGAGTGCACTCACCTCTCACAAATAGCTTATGTAAGAAGTGCTCTCTGGCTATTTTCATATCTACCAAGGTCGTCATTCTGGAATTTGAGTTCCTTCCTGACTTACAGAAGTTTGTATTTTATTTTTCAAAACAGACCCTTTCCTTAGAGCGTTCCTTTGAGGGATGCTTTCACAGTGTAAAACAGCGTGGTGATCTAACCGGATATGTGTATCTGGTCAGATGGCACACTGTATTGATCTGCACAAGTGGTAAATCTAACTCAGAATATCCCGGCTCCGAGCCCCCACTTTTGTAAGTGATATTCAATCAACACTACAGCTAAGTCAATGCCTAGTCTGGGATGCTGAGGAAACCCCTTATTGATGTATTATTATGTCCAGTTCAGTACTCTGGTTGACAACCCTTGTATAACACCCCCCTCTTAGAATCCCCCTGACCCCACTGAGCCAAGAAGTAGGTTTGTTTTGCAAATGAGAAGGTTTATTTGAAAAATTAAACAATATATATATATCACACCTTTATAATAAATTAATATCTGATAGTACACTGAGACATATGATGTGGATCCACAATGGGTAATGTTACAGTGGTACACTTGATTACCTAGGAGTAGTATAGATGATGAGGTAGCTGAGAGTGCTTTTATGGCTTCAAGGACAACGCAATGATGAATGAAATGCAGTACAGAAAATAACTTGATATGGCTTCAACAAAAGGTGATGTAATCACTTTTCCTTGACAATTCACTCCCCCCCTATGCAATGTAAGAAATGGAAGGAAAGCACACAGTCTTCAAGAATCCCAACAAAATGCAATACGAAATGCAGTTCCCCCCAGCAAGCTTAGAGGAAAACAGGTAGAGGTTTGAAACACAGGCCCAAAATGCTTTTAAATGTGATGGCAATGGATGGGAAAATGTGCTAACTGATTGTAATTCCCTCTAGAGATTCAGGGTGAGTGAGAGATGCTTGTTGGTATTAGTTCAGGCTCACTTTAGCAATGCTCTATGAGTTATTACCAGGTTGCAAACAGATTTTAACAAAGGAAAGAACGGAGCTGATATTTTGACAAGTGGAGAAATTGAGCCAAAATCACAAATCGCGGGAAACGTATAGGGAGTAGGAAAGCCTAGAATCACAGCTTTAAAATGAAAGTCAAATTTCGTTCCTAGCCCAAACGGTTCAAGAGATACGGACGATTTAATATAGGTAGATTTTCGGATTTAAAGTAAAACTCAAAATGACGGTGACAGCTTGCAGCTTTAGAATGACAGATGACAGCTCGCAGCTTTGTAATGACAGATTACAGGATTACTAGGAGGCAGTTCTACTTAGGTTAAAATAGTTTGGGTTAGATTATTTTAACTAAGAGATTGGTTTTGGCACAGTGAGTACTCACACTATATTTTTGAAATAAGCCGTCAAGGTCCGGTCAGGTTGGACAGGACTTCCGGCAGGTGGTTCTGAACAGCGGTCTGGTCTCTGGTTCTGCTCTCAGCACTGCACAGTTCTGGTCTCTCTGGATCTCTGGTCTTTGTCTGGATGGGATGTCGGCCGTCAAAATGCTCCGCAGAAATGGAAAAGGAATGTCTCTACCTGTCCCAGCAGTCTCTTTTTATGTGTTTTGGAAGTGGGTGTGTGCGTGGCATAACTGAGCCTGCCCCTCTCTACTTGTCATTGGCCCAATTCTCCCCTCTCCCATGATTGGGGGAAGGAAATGGCTTGTCATCATGATGAGGGCTGTTTATGGGTCAGAGGATCGTCCCCTGGTTAATTTGCCAACAAATCTATTTTTGTTTCAAATACATATTTCCCAGATACACAATTTGTTGAAATTACATGTACACATTATATATTCCTTATGGTCCATGCTTGTCTGCCTCTGATCTTCCTGGGGGCTTGCATTCAGCAATGACAACATTTTGTGCTTTTTGACTGGTTTACTAATATCGGACATTTACCAAAAATTACAGACATGTGCGCAAGCAGTATGGACATTAATTGATGAAGTGTCAGATTTTTAACATGCAGACATTTGGAGTAAGACCCTATTTTCCGCTAGCAACCCCCCAGAATACACCACAGGATCCTAACGCCTCTTAAAACGTGTACAGAAAAATCACAAGAATAATGGTATTAATTATATAATTTTGACCATTCCGCACTATGTGTTATCTATCTTTTTAAAATTATGCTCTGGTAAAAAAGGGGTCACACGCAGGGACCGTCACCAAATTAAGAACAACTGGAACCTGCTCGCATTCCGCATTAAGACCCAAAATAACCAATAGATGCTATATAAATCTATAGATGGTCCCAAACCTAGGGACCGTCATGGAAGCTCGGAATTGCCTCTGCTAAAACCACCAAAATGCGCCAAAACCAAAAAGTAGAGGAGCACCGCTCCTGCCCACTTGGACCACTGCACACAGTACACTTTCAATCCACACTTCAATAAAAATTATTTCAAATCTTGCTTACATTGCGTTTTGCAAATCAATTCTTCCGATGTACCGGAGTATCAACCATTTAAAAATGCAGTTTTCCAAAATAGAAACTGTACTCTCCAACATCGGCTTTTAATTTACTCAACCTTATCATTTCTTTGTGGATTTTTAACACATTTACTCCTTCAACACATACAAAATGCGACCCATCATGTACCGTTCACAGCATGCCCGAGTCAGTTTCGTTTTTGAAAACATATGCCACAAAAATGAACAATATTACTGGTAGTCAGTGCTTTGTAAAACAACAAAATATTTCAAGTAAACCACATAGCACAATTCCATTTTACTGCTAGCGACATGCCTGTTCCCAATACATTTACGTTTAATTTACGGTCCACACAGGCAAATGGACAAAAGCCGCAGGAACATGTTCATAATGCACATTGGCAACACAAATTCAATGATGACTAACACTGTGGCACATTCACTTTTGGTGTATTGCAATTTGCAACCACTTACCATTGTACCTACTTTCCCGAGCTCTCCATTTCCTTTCTTCCACTTCCCTACCATTTCTACGCTCTGTTCCAGCCGTCAAATGTCCCCCAAATGTTTTTTCCAAGTTGTCCACCCACAGCACTTTCCGCAAACAGCTACGTGACCTGCCCGGCCTTCTTCAACCTACAAAAACATCCTCATATCATCTTGTTTCCACTCACCCACCCTTCCAAACCCATCTTTCCACCACCAACTTATCCCCACCACGTTATCTGTGGCCAGTTGTGCCTGTCCGCAAATTGAAAATGGCAGACACTTCCAAAAATGTGACTGACTCCACGCTCTTCACCATCCAATCAGCGGGCATATCCAATGTCCGCAGACCTCCGGTGCAATCGGAGGCCCGTACGCAGATTGAACAGGGAAGTGAGTCTGCAGACCAAACCTAGATATCACAATTGTGTTTAAACCTACTGTTTGGTCATTTTCTTTTAAAACTACTGGATGGATTTACACCAAATTTTCAAAAGCATGCTTTCGGGATCAAGCCGCTCCATTGCATCTATGGGAAAAACCACACATTTTGGGACCCCCTATTACTTTGCCCTCCCTTGACCAAACCCCACCAGATCTAACAGGACCATATATCTTTCTTGCAAAGTTTCGGGAGGACAAAGTTATAAGCCGCCCAAAAAGTGTTCTTCCTTTGGGTTGAGCAACTTAACCATAACTACAGGGCCACTACCGCAGGCTCTGTATTACATATATATATATATATATATATAGCGGGCCTGTAGTTATGGTTAAGTTGCTAAACCCATAGGAAGAGCACTTTTTGGGTGGCTTATAACTTTGCTCACCCTGGATGAATCATCACCAAACTTTGCAAAATAAGTATATGGCCCACTCTGAATTTTTTTGTTTGGTCAAGGGGGTGCAAAGTTATAGGGGGGGGTCCCTAAATTTCTTTTTTTCCCATAGACATAATGGGAAAAAAATTCTGTCGTGCCTACAGCCCAAACCGCTGGACGGATTTTGACCGAATTTGTGGCAGGAGCGGCAGCTTTGTCCCAAAAGCGTGCTTTAGTTAATTTTGTGTAAATCCGTCCAGTAGTTTTTTTTTTTAAAAAAACCAAAACGTAAGGAAAAAAAATTAGTGATATCTATGTCCGCTCTACGGACTCACTTCCCTGTTCAGTCCTCTGATTGGCTGTTCGGTCCGCGGACTGGCCTCTGATGTCCTGAGGCAGTCCCGTGGTGTTCGCAGACACTTCAGATATCCTAGGACGTCTGTACCTATTTCTGCATTAAAGGGTTGGGGAAAAGCAGTTTTTGGATGGCTTATAACTTGTGTGCCACTCAATGAAACTGCATGTAATTTTTCAATTTTATTCTAGAACCACTCCTGAATGGTTTTGCAATGTTTTGTGGGATTCTGTCAAGAGGGGGCAAAATTAGGGGGGGTCCAAAAATATTGTAAAGGCATATAAATGTGGTGTCATTTGACGAATCTGCACAACATTTGGCAAAACGATTTTGGATCTAGATATAAATGGTTTTCTAAAGTTTGGTGGGATTTTCTCAAGAGGGGGCAAAATAAGAGGGGGAGTCTCAACATTTTTAGATGGCTTATAACTTTGTAGCTACTTGACGATTGTGGACAAAGGTTTTGAGAAAGATTATAAACCCAACCTTCAATGTTGTGTAAAGACTGAATGGATTTTGTGAAGTGGGGGCTAAGTTATATGACTATTGTATGTACATACATTTTGATACTTAAAAAAAAATTAAAAATGGGCGGATTTCAAGCAAACTCGTGAGGAGCACTGGTAAGGACATTAAAGCATAGTTTTACAAATGTGCCCGTGTTATTTTTTGACAATTGTCATAATGTAGGTACAAAAATAGTCATATACCTTTGCTGACTGAGGTATAGCCTGTGGCCGTGAGCAGTAGCCAGATTGTCTGGGTCATGGCATAAGGTCATGACGCGGACAATCTGGGTACTGGTCATGACCGTAAGGGATGAAAAATTGTGTTAAACTGGCTATGTCTACCTGGGACCGGCTATGGGGTAAAGTTATTCGAAGGTAGGATATATTTGAAAGGGAAAAAAGTGCTTGTGGTAATATTTTCATAGGGTTTTGCAGGCTGCCATGGCAAGGGAAGAGTGGCTGTGTACGGAGCCATGTTGGCTGTCTTGGAAAAGGATTTTCCTTCGTACAGCGCCCTGTGTTCCCGCTTTGGGAACCAGGGGTGCTAATGGCCTTTATCCCCCATTCCAGGGGCTGCAATGGACGATAATGGTTACAGTATTTCTTGAGGAAGATAAGACGGAGGGAGACAGCTTACTACTTGCTGAGAAAGGAACAGCCTTTCTGAGAGCATGACGGTCATTGGATTTGGTGTGGCGGTGCATGGATGTGGTCCCGTAGGAGTACTGCCCAGGTAGTCTGCGACTGAGTACAAAATTGCACTCAGTCCATTTCACTTTGGTAGCTTTAGCCTTTGGTACACTCCCAACTGTATCAAAAAACTGGCACACCCATGATTCAATCTTGGTGCTAGAAGTAGGAACTTCCTCTACCTCATCTTCTTGGTCCTCTTCATTGTCCTTGAAAGTACTACACTATTTTTGTTGTGAAGGTCCTCGACCTGGTGGTGGTGGTGGCTCTTGGGGAGGAGGGATGGCAACAACTGATGCCATTTTTAAGATAAATAGCAGTTTTGAGAAAGTATGTAATGGATAATGAGTACGAGAAGGTGTAGGAGGTGTGCAAGGGAAATTTTGAAGTTGAAAGTTCCTAGATCAGTAGAAAATGCAGTTTCAAACTGTCTTCGAAGCAAGGATCCGATCACGAAGTGTAGACGCCTTTGCAAACACGTCACCATGCCACGTGCAAGCATTTGGTCACGTGGCACTGTCCAGAAGGTCTGCGATTAAGTCAGACATTCCCGGACATCTACGGATGCAAAATTATTTCAAAAAAGTTGCAAAAGTGCATAGATGTGTTAAAAATGATGCTATAAGGTGGGAAATGCCAAAATTTTAAGGTGAAACTTTGTAAATTGGACAAAAATATTGCTTATTGGCTAAGTATGATATTAGTAAGTTGTAGGAAAATAGCATGCACTGGTAAAAACCCATGAAATTCACCGAAAAAACTTTGTTAAAGGGACGTTATGGTTAAGTTGCACTAATATAAACCTATGAAATTCAATGAAAATACTTAGTTAAGAGGACGTTATGGTTAAGTTGCACTACTAAAAACCTATGAAATTCAATGAAAAAACTTGGTTAAAGGGACATTGTGGTTAAGTTGTACTAATAAAAACCTATTAAATTCAATAAAAAAACTTAGTTAAAGGGACGTTATGGTTAAGTTGCACTAATACTGGTTATAGGTAAAACCGAAAACCCCCAGAAATTTGCCAGTTATGGTAAGCTAAGCAACCATAACTCGCACCACCACCTTGCACTGCTAAGACTAACTCCCAGGACATCAAAGATGACATCACAAAGTCATTGATGACATCACCAATGCGCCACCCGTAATATCTTTTTCCACCTATACAAAGAGGCCCATATCATCTTTTTTCCACTCACTCTCCCTGCACAGTCCCTCTTTCCACACCAAATACCCTAAAAGTCTTTCCCAGGTCTTTTCGACGCACTGTCCGCTTACACAGCCGCTGTCCGCCGATCCAACATTCGAAAAAATTACGCACTTCACGCTCTTCACTGTCCAATTGGTGAGCACGTATGGTGTCCCCAGACCTCACATCGGGCTCTGGGCCTATCTCAGGCCTGTCCACAGACCGAACATGGAAGTGAGTCCACGACCGGACCCATATATCACACATTTTGTTTTATCTACTTTTGGGCCATATTTTCAAAAAAATACAGGGCGGGTTTACACCAAATTTACAGAAGCACACTTTTGGGACCAAGTGTTACGCTCAACTGGTCTCTGCGGGGAGGTTGGGGCACGGTGGCAGCCCTCCCTGGAACTGGCTCCCCTGGGTCAGGCTTCTTCCCCTGCTCCTGTGTTGTGGACTGTGCTGGTTGTTGAAACTGCCTGTGCGAGAATCTGAGAGGCCATGAGAATACTGTGAAATGGCTGTGGTTTCCCTCGAACCCTTCTTCCAAGAATGTGGTGAGCATGCGCATACCGATATAGTCTCATCTGTTTATTGGCGAGGGTGAGCTCTCCGTCCTGCTTCTCAAGTGCAGGGGCGCCTTAGATAGACCTAGTTTCTTCACTGGTCCATGTGCGTGGCAGCCCAGACCAGCTGTGGCTGAACCACTTCAAAGGTAAGTGTTCTTCAACAAATATATTATTGTCCGTAGTATTCTTTACAGCGTCTTTTTTCCGTGATTATTGTCCGTATCCCTTGTAATGTCTTTCCTTCTCCACAATAGGTGATGAGAGGCCCAGCGGAAGCGAGCCCCAATGGAGGCCTGAGGAGTTTAAGATGTCCCAATAAGATGGTAAGTTTGGTTCTACAGTCAAGCGTGAGGATTGTGATGCATGTGACCTTAGCGTAATGTCTTTATGTTGTTTCTAACCTTATTTGTCCTTTTCTCCTGCAGGGATGGCCTGGCGTAGTCAGACGGGGAAAAGCTATCCGAAGATCTGCCGGCGGGTAACAGATGGCTGGATCTGTGAGGATGCTGGCCGAGATGAGCTCCCGAGTAAGTGGTGGAAGCCCGGAACAGGTAAGGATGCGCTTGGACTGCTGTGACTGCTGGGATCAGGTAAGATGCGCTGCAGGCAATGATTATTGCTGGAATCAGGTAAGGCGCGCTTCAGGCGATGATATTGCTGGAATCAGGTAAGATGCGCTTCAGGCGATGGTACTGCTGGAATCAGGTAAGATGCGCTCCATGCGATGGTATCACTGGAATCAGGTTAGAGGCGCTCCAGGCGATGGTGTCACTGGAATCAGGTAAGAAGCGCTTCAGGCAACGGTAGGCGTAATGCTGCTATAAGCAGACTAATGCAAAGCGCTTGTATCTCTTCCACCCATTGAATCTCCCTTACCCAAAAGTAAAACCAACAATCCATTTATATCTGATAAATACCCTAGGAGCAACAACCCCATCATAATCAAAAAACACCTCTCTCAGAATCCTTGCTTTCCTGTTCCCTATCTAAATACTCCCAGTCATTC